>NW_010129804.1:9253-14851 GCF_000699245.1 Pterocles gutturalis | reverse complement strand
ACAAAAACTGTCAAACTTGTTATTGAAATAGTTTTGGCTTGGTAGCTTCTTTTGTTCCGTTGTTCCTTTTGTACAATTTCCTAGCAAAAGGGATTTTTGAGAAAGACAGGGAGAAAGGGAGAGACAGACAGACAGAGAACAAGAAAGTGAGGGAAGGAGGAGAGAAAGAAGGAACTAAAAGAAAAAGGAAGAAAGAAAGAAAGAAAGGACAAGAAAGTGAGGAAAAAAAATTATGTGTTTTAGCCATAGATCTATTGCATTGTTCTTGCTGGCATATGGTGCCTACTTTAATTTTCTTCAAATTAAAAAAAGGCAGAAGAATTGCTGTGCTGAAGATCCAGACACATCTTTCTGACTTTAATCGTCTTCAACACATTATGCCTGTAACTGCTTTTCCCTGCTGCTCAGTACTTGCATTATTCAAATCTGAACTTTACGTCAGACTTTCCTTCTAAAGGTTGTCAGAAACTATCAAATTCACAATTTCAAGTATAAATTTGTTTTTACTGAAACTTCAATTAAAATGACTGGTCCAGTTTCCAAGTTAAAATGTGAAGTTTTCAAACTTCGTTTTTCTCTATACAGGGCCAATATGGGGGGGGGGGGGGGGTAAAGCCAACCCAACCTTAAAAAGATTTAAATGAGTACTAGTTCTCATTTTTCAATTGCTTCTACTTGTTTTTTCCCCACACCTTTTCCCAACCATTGGGAGTGTTTCCTTCAGACCCTTCACCTGTGGAAGTTGCTCAACAGTCCACAGCTCTCATCTCTTCCAGTGTCTCCTTAATACTTATTTCCTTTACAGTGCTCACGGGGAGGTAATTCAGCAATAGTGACCTGAACTAACATTTAGGTGAATATTCTTCCTATCTGAGTAAGGGTAAGACACGTTATAATGATTTTCTTACCCCTCCATTAGCTTGTTGCTTATTGATATATGACTTTTGGTTCAGTTGCTTAAATAATTCAAGGTAGAATAAATAAGATTCAATTAACTACAGGCTCATTTTAGTCAGTTTTTGAATGCTGTTAATATTGGAGCCCAAACTCTGCTCGATTAAAAGCACAAAAAGTTGAATTTTCAAAAATGCGGGATAAGTTCTCCTTTATACATTTTTTATAAGCCCATATAATCTCTTGACTTCTTTTCCTTTTTTTGATGAGATTAATTTTGATCTCTGGAAGAAGAAATAAGATGATTTGTCATTGGTATTTCTTCTACCTGGAACATCCATCACGACATACAAGCAAAAATGATTTGTCTTTTCTGGAAACTACTGTCTGCAATAGAAAGGAGTATGTTAGGTTCATAGCAGGAGCTCTGTCAGGCTCCATATAATTAGTGGAGTTTTTAAAAAGTCAAGTCTAGATGGTCTAACAGTGTTTGAAATAAGGTTGGTTCTTTCCTAAAGTTATTCTTCTTCCCTTCACATTTTGAATTAAAGAAAGTGAAGGGGTGGGGAGGTGAGAGAGGCAGGGCATCTAAAAGCCTTCTTCACCTTTAAAAGATTAAGGCATCTTCTACCTGCACTGCTCCTTGTGATGCCAGTAGAAATTTTTTATTTGGTTGAAAGATAGAGCTGTGGCCTGAAGACTGCAGAGGATTAGGAAAATACAGGCTCCCTGCTTGCTCATTAAGAGTATTCTTTTCTTATCTACAAATATATGCAGATAAAATGCTAATTATGTGGTCCCATCTGTTGTATTTAAAGTGTCATAAATGTAGATCCTAAGTTTAAAGCTGTTCATAGAAACTTATTATATTTCAAGGCCGCCTTTTTAGAGCATGGTCTTTTAGCATACTATCTGCATCTGGAACAATGTGTAAGAGGCTGGGAAGCCCTGCAGGTTGCCTGTCACAGGTTGCCTGTCAGATAAGTGTGAAACTTTTTTCCCCTCTCTTTTGGCAATGCCCATGACAAAGCATTACTTGCCCTGGCCACAGCTCCTCCGTTTTTCTGACATCTCCTCCCACCACATGGAATATACATCTATTGAACACTGGGTGGGGTTGCGGGGAGGAGATGCTTGCTTTCTTTCTTCAGCAATAACTTGTTAACCTGGTAGAGAAGAACTTCTGTCTCGGCATTTTTACAAATTTATTTACCATGTCTGATTTGCAGGAGTTTTGTGACATTCTCTGGCAAAAATAAAGCCTTGGAAAGGGGAGGGGAAAGGAAAAATGCTTAGTTTTGAAGTAGAGGTAGTAGGTCAGGTGGTAGAACTGGGAGCTCTTTTGATGCAGCTGGATTGTCAGAAATATACCGAAACTTTTCTTTCAAATTTTGCAGTAGAATTAAAATAAAAGGGATCAAGGAGAGATCCCAGCAATGCATTGCTACATCACAGGGAGAGTCTCAGATGTCTAGCATCCTCTGTTTCTTTTCCGGTTCAAAGTAAACCCACATAACACATGGCTTGCTTAAGGAACACAACTAAGCGTTCACATTTGTCTCTTGAGCATGCACTTGACATTGGGAGTTGCTTGTACAACAGCTCTGACAAGAAGCCCCCTAAGGTAGCACAGTGGGTTTTCCCCGCTCCTTGCCCCACCGCCCAGCACAGGTCCAGGCCTTGGCAGACTTCTTGCCTTTGCCATCCCTCTCAGATGCATCCTTGGAGAGCACAGTGACAAGAAGACAGGGATGTGTACAGGCTTGTAGTTTCCTCTTGTGGTCCAGCAAGGTGTGGTGCTTTATGGAGGTGCCAAATATATTACAACAGTTGATAAGAACTTCCTTTAGATGATACCAGAAAACACTAGACACCTTTCAAAGAAGAGAAGTGGCCATTTTTCAAGCAAGGTGAACCAACAGTAAATAAGAACAGGAGAAATAAATCTGTGCATAGGTGGCTTCTGTCAGGAAAACCAGGACATTAGTACTGGAGCACTGCAGTAAAGCGGGCCAGGGCCATCCTTTTCATTTGCTGTGACTTGGAGAGACCTAGTATGAGATTAGGGGGTACACACCAGCAGTGAGCTAGTTGCCACATAATTGCTTGGCATGTGAGGAGGTCCTTTGATGTGGATGCTGAGGGGATCTCTGCAGGGCTCCGTCCTCAGTTTTACTGCAGATTGATACCTGAGTCAAATTAGGACACAGACCGAGATCAGTGAGCATGAATTGAGATCTACTACTTCAGAGAGACGTTTTCTTAACAGCATGATGACCTCTACCTATGATGAACTCTACCTTGGCTTTTTGAGGAAAGAAATGTTAAGGGCAATATGCTTGTATCTCATACTGCAGTCTTGCTTGTACATAATAACATCTGTTGGTATTAGCCAGAAAGCTTGTTGAGGGTATCTTAGAAATGTATGTGTACTAAAAAGTAAGAACTGTGAGAACTTGGTTCGGAAATCAGTGTAACCTTCCTTTTAATTTTCTCAGACCAATTGTAATTGTATAAATTACTGTTTGAATTGATTCTTACTAGTTCACTATTTTTTTCCTGAAAATACTTGAATGTTAAAGCAACTCCCAACATGTCACAGCTCCCACCCTGTCATCAAGGAAAATGTGGCTGCATTAGAGCTTAGTTCAGATTCAGGATTGGAGGCCTTTGAACATTTGCAATGCACAAACTTCAAAAAGATGCAAACCTCACCCAACAGTGAGTCATCAGACATGAGAAAAGTCTAAGGAGCATTCTGGGAATCTTTTGTTATTCTCAGTTGTTGGCATTGCATTGGGTGCTATGTAGCTGTTTTGGTCAAGCAGAAATATTTCTTATTGGAAGTTCGCCTGCAACAAGGTAGTGTGCTTCCTCACAGAGGCTTGTGGCTACTGGAAGTGAAGGTGTGTGAACAGCTTCACAGACAGGTTAAGAAAGATTTGACAAAAGATGGGTAATGCCTGTCGAAAGCAAGTCCTACTACATCATCCAAATGCTATCAGGAATATGTAACCAAGTCTGAACAGCTTCAGTCTGGCAGCCACCAGCTATTAAAGCTACACAGAAATGTAATCGATTTATATTCTGCATATTGACTGCTGCACTTTCCAAGCTGCACCTTTCTATACTGATGCTGTCACAGTTCATATGCCGTCAGCAGTAACACCCTCAGCTTCCCTCCTCATGGATGGAGCAATGGAAGGGTAACTAATACAGTTTGACACCCAGCCTGAGACACTCCAGGATCTGCAGCAAAAGCTGGCATACATACTTTGAAAAGGTCTAGCAGAGGTTCTCCCCCCCCGCTTCCTGACTGGAGCGGGGGGTGCTATATAAAAGACTTTTTAATATTTAAATATTTCCTTTTTTCTATGTGGTCTTTAAAATAAAGCCTCTGGGGCTGCTAATATTTCTGATGTTATTGCTTTGAAGACTGCACAAAATGATTTTAAAGAAGAAAGATTTTAAAGGACTCATCCATTTCTAACATTGGCAATCAATCTGACTTTGTAGCTCTAGATATAAGTGGAAACTTTGATATAACAGAAGTTAAAGGCAAAAGATTTTACATGACAGTTTGAACAGATGTGTATTTCTAAAAGTGCTGAACTTTCATTTGTTAGGATTTCATTTAGTGAAAAATGCTGTATAAAACTGCAACTATCTCACTGCATTTGACTGTAGATTGTTAAGTGTAAAAGATCTGCCTTTTATGTAGCTAATTCAATAAAGAGAAAAATTAGCCTTTTCTACCTAATAGTGAGGAATCCACAAGAATTTTAACACATTAGTCCCTCTGTCAGCCTGGAAGGAAAAACTAGACACATTAAGCTATATCTTCTTTAGAAAGCTCAGAATGAAAAGTCTGATAAAAAATGTAAAAGATCTTTAAATTTATTTCAGTCTCTTGGACTTATTCTTACATGTTGATGTGTGTAAGAATTTAGGGAGAAAAGCCTCCTGTTTTGCAACATGGTTTCCTCATTTCAATTTCTGAGAATTCAAAATAATTCTCATACTTTGAATGATGAGATTTTTTCAAGATTTTGCAAAAAACGAAAGACCATGGGTTAAATGAACGGCAGGGGAGCTGTGAGCATTGGGTGGTGGTGTGAGACTTTTGTGTTGTATATCAAAAAGATCAAATGCTGAAAAGACAGGAATTAGACTAGTAAGAGTCCCTAATCTGACTGATGGGACACTGGTCCCTGGGGAGGAAAATTTTAACTTTTCTTATGAGATCCTGGTGTTCACAGGTCCTATACATTTACCATTGGGCATGACCTTGCAGAGGAAAGCCTTTCACCCTCATTTTAGGGCAGTGATTCCATCTTCAGTCTGAGAAACATTTTAGAATGAAAGAGGAAAAAAACTTTCTTCTTTGACAAATTACAGATTCCAGTATAAAACGGTTTAATTTTATTCCACCGTCCATAACTGAGTTCCACATCTTGGTTGCTCCAAAGTTTTTGTAGCAGCAAGAGTACCATCACCACAGAAGGGTTGGATGATGGATTTCTTATTTCCAGATCAATCAGATCAATATGAATCTTCTGCTATTTTTGAAATAAACTCAGTCTGCTCTTCTAGGATCTTTTCTGTTCTTCCCCATCACTTCTTCAACCTTTTCCTTATTTACTTTTAATCTAAGATGATAATTTTAAGTACTACATTTCCTTAGAGACATATTTCCGGGGGGGG
>NW_010129804.1:0-9222 GCF_000699245.1 Pterocles gutturalis | reverse complement strand
GGGGGTACCTTAATTGTTCTAAAGAAATAAGCACAATATAAGTTGACTGTATCTTTCCAAGTGGAAAAGAAATTATGATATGATTTCTATATCTCTATATCTTTATATCCACACAGATGTGTAGCTATCACTGGGCACCATGTTTCTCTTATGTATGAAATTATTTTTTGCATTTGTGATACTACAGCTGTTTAGGTTACTTATTTCCTTCCATGTCTTTGAGTAATTTTCTCCATTTACATTTTTCCTTAGAAGCTTTCCTTTCTTTTTAGTTTATAAGAAGCTTGTTTTTTTATGTCTTTGTAACATTATGTGGTCTATATATCATATAGGAGGGCTACATATCGTATAGGAAGGCTATATACCTTTGAAATATGAAAATTAATGGTTTACAAATGTCCACATGGACTAAACAAGCTTTCTGGTTTCACACAAGAAATATATTTATATGGTACTTATGTGATGTATCAAAGTTTTAAGCTCATCATTTACAGAGAAAAAATATAACATTTAGCTATATTTTGAGCCATGACTCAATTCTTTGACAATCAGACTTCAAGGAAGAAATATTAATCTGGCCAACCTGTTAGAAAGAGAAGCAGTCTTTCTCAAAATGCAGTCTACTGTAACTGTTACATCAGTTCAGTTTGATCTATTTATACTTGATCAATGTGTATTTGTGTTATTGGAATTTATCTGTTATCCCATTTAGCTATTACAATAGCTCTGCTTTGCAGCCATTGCCAAAGAAGCAGTATCCAGCTAGCCAAATCAGGAGTAGTGAGCACACCTGGAAAGCATGTGTTTCTCAGCTTAAGTCACAATCCCTGGTCTAAGTTTACATCTGGTGTAACTTTGCAATTCAAAACAACATCCATTTCAAAGTGTGTCCTGCATGTAAGACAAAATGTTTACCTTTGAGAAGCGGACTGAATCCTTCCCTTTCCCCTTCCTCACACACAAGCCTGCGTGTGTTTGCCAGCGTGGTTGGGTACATTTGAGAAAACAATAAAGGCCAGGGAAACAATAAAAATCTCCCCTTTCCCCCCCAGTTTCCCCAGTTCTTTGGGATTAGCCTTTCTGATGAGCAGAGCAGTGGTGTTTCCAATGCACTGTGGGGTCTTGGTCCCACAGTTACCCTGCACACCTGTGTCCCTGGGTTGAGCCAGGGGATGCACATGCCTGTCCTTATCCCAGAATACAGTCAGGACACACCAAAAGTCACACGCAGAGGAAAGGAAAGCTGGAAGGCTCTCGTAGTCCAGTGCTCAAAGTGTGGATCTGCAAACAGATGTGAATGGAGTCACTGGATTGGTTCTGCTGCTGATGGACACACGTCCCAGAACAAAAGGCAGGCAACCTGGGAGGTTTGATTTACCTGAGATGCTTAGCACTGATCTAGTGTCTCTCACAGTGTGGAAGAACAAAGAAGACAGCTGAGACAAATTATCAAAGATTGCTGTCACATGTTAGAGACATTGAAATAGTGTTTTTATGATGCTGATTAGCTCGATAGCCTTGTAGCTCTTGTGCTGAACAAGCACAGCAAGGCAGGGAAGGGGTGTCCCTCCTGCACTCTTGTCCCCTTGCCTTCAGGAGCCAACTGCTGTCTGGTGGCAGCTCTTGGAGTGTGGATTTGATTCATGGTATCCAACATGTCACCCAGGATTTATGTTACAACAAGGGGACTGTAATCCTCTGTTTAAAGTGCCTGTGAAGAAAAGCTTCATGAAAGTCGGGCTCTCTGTTGCATTAGTGAATGTTTATTGCTATTCTGAGAGAGTACTTTCAGGTATCATAACTTTTGTCAGACCTGAGCTCTGAGCAAGAAGCCATCCAGGGGAAGGCTGCTTGTGCCGCACGTGGATCTGCTCCATATGCTTTCTCCAGTGGGATGTGGCTGCACATAGGCACAACTGTGAGCATCCTCCCCACGGGGACTTTTGGGGTTACGTAAGGATGCAGGAGAGAGTTGCCAACACAGGTGTTTGCCTCAGCACATCGTTTGGAAAGTTGTAGGAAGGAAAAGGAGGAAAATGGGGAAGTCCTGCCCAGTTGTAGTGAAAGTTTAGGATGACAGAGATGTTGATTTAGCCTTGCGTTGTCATTTGTTGCAGTCGCTCCGGCTGCCTCAGATTCTGACCGTTCACCTAGAAAAACCCAATTTGCAATCAGTTTTGAGGAAGCCATACTTCAGAGATTAAGAAAGGCCTTTTTCTCTCACCTCTGCATGTACTAAAGTAATTTCAGACTGAATAGAGAGCAGAAATAGAAAATATGTGTCCCTCAGCACTGAATAATTCACATGATTTATTTAGCAACTTCTTTGCCAAGTGAGAAAATAACACATCATTGCCCTTTTTCCTCTGAAATACTGGTGCCTGCCCTGCTATCTCAAAGTAGCCGTTCAGGGTGTACCAAATATAACAAGAACAATTTTACCAGATGTTTTCAGCTTAACATGAAACAGAGACTGGCTCTTTGTTTTCCTAATGTGCTCGCGTGCGCTCTGCTCTCTGAGGGGAATGAACTTGGAGCCAGGTTAGTCACTCACCCGTAGATGGAGCAGGGTTAATGTTCAGATGAAAACGAAAATAATTATGATTTGAGTAGATCAAATTTCTCAAAGTAAGAAATAATATACTGGGCAAAAGCTATAATTCACATGGCACAGTCACCCACTAATGACATTTCTAGGTTGTTTCTGATTGATTTCAAGACACCGTGCCATAAAATCTTAATGCATTTTATTAGAATAAGCATGTGTTTTATATGTAATGATCAGCAAGCTCCAGGGCACAAATGAAGCAGCAAGGGGCTTTCTTAGAGCATTTTTGTTGTATGATTTATTGTGCCTTAGAATTATTTTTCAGAACTTACATTTGTGAATGATAAGTATTTTTTCTGCCTGGTAATGTGGCTGGAAACAAAACCGTGCAGAAAATAACATACTTCTGTATTGTACAAATGCAGTTAATACTCTTTTACAAGAAAAAAGTGTTCTCAAGAAGCTATTTCGTGTCACAATATGCAACTACTCAATACACAAACTGATCTTGCACAAAGGGAGTCCTGTGATGAAGGTTTTGATTGTTCTCAGATAAAAAACAAGCAGGCTTACAGATTTCATAATGACTCATAACAGGGTGATTCATAGCAGCTAAGCTGTTGGAGTCTTTGAAGAAGCTCAGGGCCTGAATTTTACATGCGTTAGAAATATTTTGTTCCATTTTGATGGTGCTAAGGAGCAGCCAGCAGCAAGATAGGCATAAATGACCTCTATGATCAGTTAAAAGTACTCCTGAACCAGCAGAGTTGTGAAAAGTCATTGGGCACACTTCTAGATTGATAGTTCCCCCCAGGACTGTGCAGAGTTGGTGCTAAGGAGAGTTACACAGTCCTGGTGGAAAGCTTTACATCTTTGGAGTGGTGGATGGTGTGAACACCCACCACACAGTGCCCCAGCACCTTGGTGTGAGGTTTATTAAGCAGCATGGATGAGCCTGTGAATACTCTCATGGGAAAACTGCATTTTACTTTTCCATCTCAGCAAAAAACATCCCTCCCTTTTTACTTTGACTCTTCATTAATGTACTGACTAGACACTTTGTGCGCATCCCTTGTTCCCATGTACCCACTTCAAGTTCCCATACAAGCTTTCCTCCCCATTACTCCACATCCTCACCAGCTCATGTCCTCACCAGTAATCTGGCATCTCACTGCTATCTAGCTCACAAAAGTTGCATTTCCAAGTTTACAAGCATTCCTATTTCAGACATTCCTTTGGCTTTTGTTCCCATCACTCATTCTCAAGCTGTGTCTGGTTTTTGTGACTGAAACATTTGGTTAAGGCTATTCTGAAAAACAGCTTTCTTCTTAAAATTGCCCAGCAAGCCCACCTAGCTCATGGGCTGGCCTGACTGATCCTCCCCAACAACCTGTGATCCTCAAGAGATGGAGAAAGCAAGATTAAGCTCATTGCGTACCAGTTACTGATCACAGCCTCAGCTGGACTTCATGGATAATGATAACTAAGGCCCAGATCCAGTGTAAGCACATCTGATTTAGGACTGGATCACTCTGGTGATGTTCAGGTGTGTTTCTCTCTCTACACTGTCTCAAAACACTAGCTCTGACTTTAGCTGAATTATTTCTACTCAGTGTTTTTCAGTGCTGGAAATGTAAAACATGGGTGCTTCCCTGCATAAGGGGATCACACTGGATCTGGGCCAATAATCATTATTATTACTCAGTGAACTTGATATTATATAGGCATATCAGCTCTCTGACAAAATAAGCATAGTCCAGGAATTTAATAAAGCTGAATCTTCATAATCCATGTGCTGGTCATTGTAGAATATGATGATCTAATTAAACTGTGCTTTGCACCTTTCTGCTCTTTTGTGTTAATCTCCCACCAAGCTGCGGATTAATTTGACTGTTTACATGCTATAAATCCCACAGTGGGTTTTGCCTTTGTGGAACTTTGATGTTAATGCAAAGGAGACAGTGAGTCCTGAAAAGCCAAGGCTGTTTAATTTTATTGAGATACCACAACAGTGAGGTTTTGGTGGTTAAACCAGTTATTTTATTTGGAAAACTTAGCAAAACTTGCAACTGTGACATGGTGGCTCAAAGACTCCTGCTTTAATGAGAGGCATGCAGATGTCTGTTATTCAAAGCACGAGATAATCATCAGTGTCTGAACAAATTCAAACTGCTACCAGCTTCTGCTCATTTTATTATGCAATTGCCACTTACTCCATCTGTCACTCATACGATAAAAAGGAGATACGTTGGTGAAATAGAGGATTTACATGCTTCCTGGAAATATAACCTCAATAACCAAACAGTGGCATCTGGTTTCCAGAACCGTTGATGAGAACCATTGTGATCTCTTAATGCAGGCATGATCCAAAGCACATTGAAATTTGACAAAAGCTTCTCCATCATTGTAGTCCAGCTCATTGCTACTGAACCCTTGAAGCTACTGCAGTGTAAAAGCTGGCCCCACAGTATGTTCCCCTTACAGCTTTAATAAACTGCATTTTGATCCTTCTGACTTGTATCTGAAAATGTGCCTGTAAATTAGACTTCACAGATGCATTAGCAGTGTAAGTGGGTTGCATAGCAGGTACCCCTCACAGCATTTTTCACATCTAGAAAAAGAAATCAGGATCCCATGCAATTCTTTAATGTCCTTAAGAGGATCAGAGGGGAAAAAATAAACTTCATTAGTAATGACACTTCAGTGTCACAGAACCAAGGCTGCTTCTGTGCCTTCCCATGTTTTTGTTGCCAGTTTATCACCTAGACTGGGTTGCATAGGATGGAGAGAGAGCCTAGACACAAAGGAACATCCAATAAACCCATTCTCCGTCCTAGTAATGCTTTAAATCTTTTGATGATCAGTGGCTGCCAATCCCCAGCCCGTTTCTATGCTGAAGAGCCCTGAAACATATCCAGATGCAGGCACAGCCCAGCCCAGGGTCCTGAACCTGGTGGGATGGAGGGGGGCTGTTTGCAGCCACTGCTGGACTGGAGCGTGGTCCGTGGGAGCACATGAGGCTGCTGGAGGGGATTATAGTTCACCAACGGCCGGAGTGATAACAAAGACTCGATTCTCTGTCAGAAGTTCAAGACGGAAAAGGGGGAGGGCAGGGAAGAAAGAGAGACAGAGCTGTTGGGAGCAATTAATTCACTAGTGAACTTCTGGGGGAAGACAAGTGGGACCTGACTGTACTTGGGTGTTCTGCTTGAGCCCAAGTAAACATCTTCCTTTTCCATTACAAAGATCTTAGACTTACTGTTTAATGCAATAATAAATATTGCATAAATATAGTTGGCAAAACAATGCCAATAAAGACTTTAGGCAAAAATCTAACCTAAGCCCCACACACAACACAACATCGCTTAAAATTGGTCACATAACTGTTGCTCCTTGTCTGCACTCTTTTCTCTTGCCTGGCTTTGATGCAGTGATTTGACCTGATTTAACTCTGTCAAATGTCTACTCACAGTTTCAGAAGGCAGAGAGCAGGGCTGCTCACCAAGTCTGTCCCATCCCCAGCACCTCCTGCACACCACTGCCTTTTAGGAAAGGTGCTGCCGTACTCCACATCCATAAGACGATCACGATAATCTCCTTGACTATAAAGTTGATGTCAAGCAGTGGCATTAACTCTCTTTTGCTGTTGAGTTGAGGGAGGACACCCACAAATAGACTCTTTGGATCTTTTTTTTCTGACGTAAGCATTTGATTTGCTCCCTGGAGAAAGCAATATTCTTCCAAGGAGCTGAAATAGGATTTACTGTATATTAATGTCTTATTTTTCCTACTCTTTGTCCCTAGCTTCTTCCATCTGTATTAAATCAGTCACACTGGCTGACCTAAAATGTGTCAGCTAAGATTTTCCTGTACTGAAACTCAAGAGAAACTAGTCTTATTAAAATAATAATGACAGGTTAAGGCAAGAAACCTTGTGATGATTTTCTTTTTCTTCTTCTACTGTGGGCCAAATTGGAGTTTTTCATGACTCTCTGCTAAGCAAATGTCTTAAGCATTTCATTTCATGGTGACAAGTAACAGCCTTCGGTGCCTGATACCACCCCCCTGTACAAGAAGTGAGTCAGCCTCTTTCTGGACACCTCCACCTTGAAATTTAATCTGTAAAATGCTGTTAAATAGATCATCTGGTTTCCCATCTCCCCTTTAATAGCTGTCGAGGATGAGTGAAAACTGAACAGGTACAAGGGGACATAGAAATTGCTCTTGTCTTCCACAGGATCTGTGTAGTCGGCCCCTCTCTATTGATCCTGGAGGCTGCAGAATGGGCTCACTGAAAATATCCATGAAATGCAGGAATCACATCAACTGTTAAATATGCAGGGCTTTAGTTGCCCCGTGTCAACTCAGCTGCAGTAGCCCCATGGCGAGCACTTTACCTGCCACAAATGCAAAACAGTTTGACTTACCTTGACCTTCTCTCATTGTCTGTCCCATTGGTGTGAGGCAGATTGTGCCTGCAAGCAGCCCACTCCTACCTTCTGATTCACACTGGTATTTTAGTAAAATATCATGCCACCTTTCTCTCTTGCCACTCCCATCAAAAAAAGCATCTCTGTTATGGCTCTGTCTGTAAAAGCATAGTGTCTGAGAAAAGAGGTCTGGCTGGGGGATTTGCTCTAGGTAGTGATAACAGACCAAGGGGTGTCCCTGATTTCAAATGCTGGAGGAAAATAAATCATTGCATAGCATTCAACAAAGCAAAAGTGCTTCTTAAAAAAGGCAAGCTCCAAACCGAGACAATTCCAGCCTGGAGAACACTTCAGAAGAGAATATAAATCCCAATTTCGCTGTCCCTGCTTTCTATGGACCCTGCCAACAGAAATTTACTGACATTCATCTTCATCATTCATTTGTAGCATTCACCTTCTGCATTCAAGAGGCATTTTTGACTGACAGAGAAAAGCAAAATGAGACAGATGTACTCACTGGGGAAGGCTTATATATAATTGAACATGTAAACATTTGCAAGCCACTTTTATTTTTACGATTATATGAATAACATTGTCTTGTGCTCATAGACCTGTCAGGAGCTATGTAAAGCTGGGTACAAAGCAGGTCCCCACTAATTCACTGCTCTGCAGCGTCTGGGCATGCAGCGAGTGCTGGTGTGTGGTGCTCTGTGCACCCACACTTCGAGGCATCACATCACGTTGAGCACCAGAAGATGGGTGTCAAAGGCTCTGCAGAGCTGTACCTACTGCAGGGACTTTACATTGCAAACTGTCCACTTAACTCCTTTTCATAGTGTGAAGAGTCAGTAAAGTAAGTTGTGTTCCTATGCCATTCTGCCTTTGGGAAATCCCCAAAATCAGCTGAATTAGTGTCAGCTGAGTGGCAGGGTAACGACAGCGGAGTCCTCAGAAGGCCCGTCTTGTGAGGGTTCATAAGGAATTAGAAAACATTGCCCTTGCACAGCTTTACAGAGGACTGTTTAAATGCATGATACAGCAAATCTCTTTGATGATTGTTAGCAGCATATTTTCAGTACTGCCGCTCGCTGGGAGGAGCTTCCACCCAAATGAGATTTGGAGGGATCTTCACCCTCTGTCCGAGTAATGAGTTCTGAGTTTTGATAATGCTCTTTGTCAGTACAGTGCCTGTGCTCAGAAGGAATATTGCAGGGAGACCACCCTTCTTGCCCTGGGAATTAAGCTCTCTTCGGTGGTATACATCGCTCACCATGGCAATGGGAATTGAATTTTCCACTCCCTGAGCTCTCCTGGATGCTTAAACCAGCCTCATGTAATACTATTGTGGCCAGTGTCATTGCACCACTGAAAACTAAATGAATGAATAAATTAGAGCTGTGGCATTCTGGATTGCTGAACTGCATCCAAGCTTTTTATTGCAGCCATGAACTCCCCTTCTGGTGACAGACGGAATGATGCTTATTAGGTGGTTAGGCAGATCATTGTAAAAACTGAATGCAGGAAATACAGTAGCAAGGCTGTATATCAGAGAACTGGGAAGGGATTATTTCTTAAGAAACCTCTTTCCAACACCAATTGCCTTTTGACTGCAGGGCCCTTTCGTATTACACAACAGTTTATTCTCCCTTATTGATGCAAGTAATCTAAGTTTATGGCTCCTATCACAATCTTTTCCTCCTTGGCTTTTTAACTGCCTTTAATATAGAAGCTATTCCTATCTTCTTGAAAGCTTGCGCTCCTTCAGCTTTCAGCTTTCTTCCTGCTCCTATTTCATATGTCTCTGAATATCCCTCAATGTCACATTCGCAGTGCTCAGTTCCCTCTTTGTCTCCTTTCTGTGCAGCTGTCTCCAAGGCTTTTTCCTCAGTGCCACTTATAGCGTTCCACAGCCACTCTCAGCCATGGACAGCACTGCAGGTCCCCTTGGCTCTGCCCACCTCTCTAGGACTTGGTCAGATGCCAGACCACTGTTTGGATGCCCCTTGTTCCCTTGATGTGTCTAGACTGGATCCCTGACCTGTTTGGGTCTTTGCATGGAGGGCTCAGAAAAAAAAAAAAGGGTTTGATAATTTGCCCAGGCTGATTTACTGGCTACCTGAGAGGAGGTGGCCCTTTGCCCTTGGCATCGCACTTTTGATACCCATCAGTATGCCAATTTGGAGAGTTAATGCCAACAGAGTAATGACCCCATAAAAAACAGTGTGTTTGTTTGTTTGTTTGTTT
>NW_010129803.1:0-8940 GCF_000699245.1 Pterocles gutturalis | reverse complement strand
CTTCCTTATCAGCTTTTCTGAGCATAAATTCAAAACACAGCCCTTTGCTAGCTAGAAAGTTAACTCTGTCTCTGCTTAACCCAGGACACCAATGTATTAGGTAGTATCAGCCTTTTGATGCAGCACAGTGTAAGTGAACCACACATGTGCAATAGATCCAGTTATGTGACAGTAATGTAACATGTATTTATTGCCAGTGTAGCTGGAAGAAGTTCTATGTCTCAGAAGCCTACTATAGCAGAAAGGCTGTGTCCCTCTAAGTTACAAATACCCAAAGCATATAGATTGCTTTGGCATTGTCACTGAGGTTGAGCAAAAGAACTGTCACAACTGGAATACTACACAGAAGAAAAACAACAGTGAGCAAAATTATATTACTTTGCTGTTCTAGGGTTTGACTCTCTTTTTATGTGTCCTATTTGACATCTACAGTAGTTTGGAAGACAACACTGCTGAAAAAAGTGAAAGTACAACAGGACCTATATAGCACTTAGTTTTTCATTTGAGGGCTGTCAAGCTTATGATAACCATGACAGAAACCTCCATAGAGGATGATGCATCATATCCCTAGAAGTTCAAATATTATCTCATCTAGTCCAGAAGGATGCAAACAGAGAAAGATGACGGCTTTTATGAGGTGATCTTTGAGTTATTTGAGGTCATACCCTGACTTTGAAACTTCTCCACTAATAACGACTGGAAGACAAATCCAACCACATGGACACATACTCTTATCAGAGCTTTGTGCTCATTTTTGGCCTTCTTTAGAGAGAATTTATGTGGAACTTGATTTGCAGCTGTGTAAATGTTGTAATTCAGTGTAGAAACTACCAGGTTTATTAATTGATAGCATGAATGAAAGGTTGGGGTTGTTTTTTTAAAAAAAGTTTTGGTTTAGATATTTTTGTTTACCTTCTTTCCTTGTTCCACTTCCTAGTTTTGGATACCTTTACTTGGCACTATTTTGTGTGCAAGGGCCATGAGTCCATAGGAGTCTGATCTGTATTTTTATGGTCTGTGAGTTTGATGCAGTCAAATCTCAGGCTTTGTTCAGTGCCTATAGAGGTCAATGAGAATATTAGCTTCAGTGGGCTCAGAATAGGGTGCAGAGACATTTACTAACCACACAATTAGTTACTGTTCTCTTCCACTAACACATGTGATGAAAGACTGTGGATAAAATTCCGTTTCCATTACTCTGAAAACTCACTAGCACTGATTTGACTTCATGTAAAGCAAAAATTAAATAAAGAGAGAACAGACAGGAGAAAGAACAGCAACAAACATCTTTGTGTGTAGCACTGGTTCTGGTAACCATTTCAAAGCACTAGCCAAGCTGTTCTCTCGTTCTTCTTCAGGAAGAAAAAAAGTAGTAAAAATTTGTTTCTGTCAGTGTTTAAGAAGACTCTGCAAACTTTGTTCCTGCCCTTGGCAGAAATAATTTGCACTCCTAAAATTTTTAAAACTTTTCCAAGTCTTAAAAAAAGAAAGCCATGTACAGTATTTGCTGACTCTGCCTTCATTTCAGTTGTACACCCTTGAGGTGTGTTAGTGAGGCTGTGAAGTTGGATATGTTAGGTGTAGAGTTTATGAATATGAAAAGCAGTAAATTTGCATGATTGTGGTGTACCAGTCATTGAAATTTGCTCCTATTTGAGCAGAAAGGATATACCAGTGCACTAAAACATTTAATTAATGAACACTAAATCTTTAAAACAAAAGCTAAACTTAAAAATGAAAGAAGAGACAGATTTAACTTCTAAATGCGTTTTATTTTGAGAATCTTTCAAGATCATCTCTGAAGATCTAATGTCAACACTGTTGCAGCTTCAAAAATCGTTTCTGCTGCCTATTGCACTGTTTCAAACTTTTACTTCTAAAATCAAAACAAGGGAATGTAACCTCCCGTTTGTAGTTTCTCTTTTATAAAATGAAAGGCTTCAAGTGGCACAAGGGCAGCAATTATGCCATCCAAACCCATCATGACAGAGTTCTAGGGATAGTGGTGAAGCAGGCTGGAAAAAGGCAAAAGATATCAAAAGTAGGCATGAATTTTATTCCATTTAGTCCTATATTCTTTTATGGTTTCTTGGGATCTTGGGATTAAGAAAACTGACTCACTATTACCTTTCCCTTGGGACAATTATACTCAATTAAGCTAGGAAACAATTTTTTGGTGCAGTGGCAATACAATAATATTAAATAATATCTATGACACGTATCCATAGTCACTTTTTTGGTGTCCTCTTGAAAAAACTAGAATATTTTTTTGAAGTTGGTTTTATTAGAAATTACTTTTGCTAAGCTACCTTTTTATTTATTCAGGACAAATTACTTATAAATATTTTGAAGCAAATTGGTCAGAATGAGTAATGTTAACAACCATATTAATTTTAGAGAAAACATATTTCAACACTTACGGTAAGTTAAAAATGTGTTACTGTCTTCTGCAGGGATGACATACAAATTGTCTCTCTTCAGGCAATTGGTCCTACAACTTTCAATAACCCCTGCACATAAAAAGTATAGGTTATGAAAACTGGAGCCTACAAGCAGTCAATGGGCCTAGGATATCAGGCAGCCAGGTTAGGCACCACAAAACCATATTGTTTACTACACTTGCTTCCTGTCTGACTTCAAAAGATGAAGCAGTCTTACGGGGTACATATGCAGTTTTTTCCTTTGTCTTCTCAAAATTTGAGGAAACACTTCAGCTCAGAACTTAATGGTTTATTTAGACTTAACTCATTACTCTGAAGGAAGACATGATCACAAGAAAGAGGTTTGGACAGCTGAACTGATTGAATACCCAGAACTCAAACAGAATTTCAGTTGTCAAAGTTTTGATGAACTAGTTACTTTTCCTGATATCCATATTTTAGTATTTTTAAAATAAGAATAATATCTACAAAATATGCATTCTGCTTGATAGCTGAGAATTGTAAAGTTCAGCAAGGCTCTAAATTCTGAATAGCTAGAAGGAAAACTGCTCTCATGATGTCTGCAAGTACCATCTGGAAACAAGAAACACTTAAAATAGTATTAAAAAACTTCAACAGATTCCAGTGCAATTTAAGGATCAAATGGAGGCAGAACATCATTTAGGGTAAGAAAAACAAAAGCTCTGTTGCTTACATTCGTGAGACACAAGCAACAGTCAAACATTTGAAAGGCCGAAAAAAAAAAATCTCCTCACAATGTAATACTAAACAACAAATTTGTCTGAAAATTTATCCTATTTCTACTCATTGTAAGGCAGAAAAATCATGATGAGCATTATGAGAAAAAAATTAAGTAGAACTGTTAAACAATATTAATCAGAAGGGTCTAAGACTAGACGTGTAATGGCTAGAGTAGAATGAAAAATAAGACAGAGCTGCAACACTCCTCCTAATGCAGCACAGGATATCATTGGCTTTTTCTGCTACAAGGGCACATCATTGGTTCACGTTCAACTTGGTGTCCACCATGTACCCCAGCGCATTTTCTACGAAGCTGGCCCCGGTGTATTTTAGTGCATAGGATTATTCTTTCCCAGCTGCAGGACTTTGCACTTCACTCTTTTTAACTTCAGTTGAACTTCACTTTTGAATGTCAGCCTACTTCTCAACCCTGTCGAGGTCTCTCCGGAAGGCAGCACAACCATCAGGTGCTCCTCCCAGTTTTGTCTTAGCAGCAAATTTGCTGAGGGTACACTCTGCACCATCATCCAGACGATTAATGAAGATGTTAGTCAGGATTGGACCCATTATGACCCCTGGGGTCAATGTTAGTTACTGGCCTCCAACTAGACTTTGTATCTCTGATCACCACCATTCAGCCCGTTTTCAATCAACCTCCCTGTCTGCTCGTTCAGCCCATTCTTCATTACCTTCTCTCCAAGGATTTTCTGGAAGACAGTGTCAAAATCCTTGCTGAAGTCAAGGCAGGCAACATCAGCTGCTTTCCCCTCATCCACCAAGCCGGTCATGGGATTATCAAGTTGGTGAAGTATCACCTCTCTTTTGTGAATCCATGCTGACTACTGATTATCTCCAGGTCTTTCAAGAGTCTGGAAATTGTTTCCAGAACTAGCTGTATCGTCACCTAACCAGGGATTGAGGTGAGGCTGATAAGCCTACCTTTGGATCCTCCTTCTTGCCCTTTTTGGAGGCAGGAGTGACACTTAACACACTTGGCCTGTCTATCACCAAGAGAAAGGTCCATGAACACAGTGTAGCTTTGAAACCTCATGGTTTGGTGGCTCCAAATAACATTTTCTTCGCATTTTGATTCAAATTCGGAGAAACCTCTACATTTTAGAGCCCACTTAAATCTGAAATCAAGGTGTCTGAAACACCACATATCCAAACCAGACCATAAATTCCTGAATAAACAATATCCCTTGTCCTCCTGGACTAGCATTTGCCACTTAACAATGTTGTGATTTTGTAGTCCAGGGGGTAGTTTCAGCTGAGAAACTTTTTTCATTTTTGATATTTACCTTTTGCTTTGAAATTTTCTTTGAAAGCACCAACATATGCTCCAGATCAGGAGACTGCTACAGTAAAAGAACTTACCATAATCTCTTCAGCAGTAAAAGCTTAGTGAACCATTAAAAGCAAACCAGCTCAATGAACCGAGAAGCAACAACAAAATAAAAGTAGACTGAAAGCATGCCGAGGGCAACAACAACATTTATTTTACTCCCATCTCTAATACTGACTTTACTAAATGACAAAGGGATCCAATAATTTCTTTGTTGCCCTCCCTGTCTAGACTTCCAAGACTTGCAGGCAAATTTGCAGCATAGCCTCTTGATTTTACAATCTCCATCACAAGATCAGAGTCTTATGCAGAAGTGCTGATTGCTTTCCGTTCCATTTTACCAAATGGTGTATCCAGGATGAATGGCTACCTCTGATAATGCTGTTTTTGTGTGTGTGTGCTTGTATGTGTGCATGTGTATGAGGCATTTAGCCTACACACCAAAAAAAAAAGTGAGTTCCATCCAAGAGATTATTATTGCAGCTCTACTGCGCTGACCAGAATGGAAGGCCCTTTTGGATGACTTCAGAAAGCTGTGGTTTACAGGTCACTGAGCTTACAACCTTCAATCCTAGGGCTTCTATAATCGGTTTAGTCCAAGTCTAGCCAGCATGCAGTGGGCATGGCATATTTGTTGCTATGATGAAAGTAATTTTCTTCTTCAAACTCATTAAAAAGTGACAACTGAACAAAAAGCCATTGGTCACTGTGAAAGTTCATATCATATTTTTGTGAGCTTGCAGCTATCGCCTTTAAAGATGGAAAAAAAATAAAGTGCTTTTTTTTCTTCTTGCGTCCCACTTGAAGAATAAAGAGGAGAAACTGTCCCATTACCTTGTCTGCCAACTTGGTTAACAGGAAAGTGCTCTGAGTACTTTGGTTGAGTGCTCTACCATCCTAGAGAAAAATGTTTCTGGATTTCACTGAAATGTACAAGTAAACTGACTAAACCAATGAAATCTGAGTAGGGTACTATCAAAATCTCTTAAGTGATGTTGACCTCTACCTCCTTCTCTCTCATACCCATTTTGCATTTCCCGCTAGCCACACGCAGCACCAAGAGTGACGATCAGTAAGGGCAGCTGGAGAACTGCTGGCAAGGTGCCAAACAGAAGTGCAGAGGGACGAAACTTCCCAGGAAGCATCTTGCTACTGCCTAAATTTCACTTCCCAAAGTCCTGTGGCCAAATGGGACATTGATGACACAATTTCATAAAGTAACAGATGAGTTCAGGTGAACAATGAGTTCTTCCTCTCTCTGGGAGGTCCACAGTCTGCAAGATGGAAACTAGACCTGTACATGCATTTCCTATATCTTTGCTAATCAGACAATGAGTGCAGGTCAGATGCATCACTATACAGAAAAAAAAAAACAGGAGAAGAGTTAAAAAAAAAAAAAAAAAAAAAAAAAAAAAAAAAAAAGACCATTTTAGCTGTTCAGGTTTCAGAACAAAGCTGCAAAAAGTAGAGCATGTAGACTCTGGTGACTCCAAAATCAGATGGTAAATACAGTAAGGTTGACTTCGCTATGATTTTAAAACCTGTCTTGTTTTGAGCTCATCTCCAAACGTGAGAGGGAGAACAGGATGCTGCTTTTGTGGTGTACTCTGATCTCTAGGACTTCACAGATGAGGCAATGGCATTTGGTATGGAGATGCAGAACTCTTGGCATTATTGATCACATCTGCACTATCAGATGTGATCAAGAAGCTAACTGGCAAATGCCCAATCTGAGCATGCATTAGGTTTTAGCAAGCAGCAGAGTCAGAACAATTTGGGGGAACTTTTGGTTTTGGCTCAGGGGAATTACTGGGGACCTGCTCATTAAACTAGTATTATTCAACAGCCATAAGAAAATGAAAATAGACTTGACCAACAAGCCATACAAACACCAACTCTTCACAATGTTCCCCATATTCTAAGGATGAGATTTTGTTTCTCCATGAGTCTTTTCTTTACATGTTTTCACTTGGTTTGTAACTTGAAGGACATCTGAGAACAATGTGTCAGAGTAAGGCGGAGGCCACCTGCTTGTGACAAATAAAGCATCAAGAGTTAGAAGCATAAATAACAATGAGGATATTGTGGTCAAACTATTAGGAGAAAAAGCAAAATCAGACTTTAACTGAAGTACAAGCATCCCTCAGAAAGGCCAGTGAACAATTCTACCTGGTGTATATTCTTAATCATTCATAAAACTTGATTTAAACATTGCCTGCCTTTTATTGGGTACAACAACTTGCAAATAAAACCCCAGACTTAGTACTGTTCCAGAAGGTAATGGAGACATTTCAAGCTAATCTTTGATAAAGAGAGTATTGTGCTTAACAATTTTTTTTTCAAAATATACAAAAAATACCTGTCAACATTATTCTACCCACAGCATCTGTATTGTTCTACACATTATATCTCTCAGAAAAAAGCACAGGTAGCAAAACTTAATTTCCCCAAAATGCACTTCAATGTATTTTAAGTATAAAAACCTAATTTAAAATAATGTCAGCATCTTTCTCCTGTAGAATATGAGGCTCAGCATCTTTAAATTATTTAAGAGGTCCTCAGAGAGTCAGTTATGCTTATAACGTCAGATTTACTCAAAGAAATGGAAAGAGCAAAGCAAAGTGTTGAATAAGGACTTCCTGTGCAATTTTACCAAGTTATTTTTTACTGACTCTAATTGAAGCAGCATTCTCACCTCACACAGTTTTAGCCAAAAATATATGTTGTATAACTGCAACTTGTTTAATTTCTTTTTTTTTTTCTTTCTTTCTTTTTTTTTTATAAATAGAGTAGGTCTGCTCTACTGAACTGCTCCTTTCCCCATTACGGTTCATTCACAAATAAATACAATCTCTATCAAGACTAAATTGAAAGTACAAGAAGTTGTACAGGGGGTTAAAAAGCCTATATATGTCTCCTCCTAACACGAAAAATATAAATTATTTGTTTTTAAGAGTTTACTAGTACCATCCCTGACATATTTTATTCCTTTTTGTTGTGATAGAAGGGCCAGGCCTAATATTTATGTGATCTTAACAGTTTATATTCAAAAAAATTATGCTTGTCAGAATCTGTGCAGAGTCACATCAGTGTCCTGGTTTGTCATTATAAGTACACTTTGAAGACATAGCCAAAAAGTCCATCTTAGTATCAGACATAATATTAAGTTAGCTGAAAAAAACCATTCTTGTTATTGCTGTCTTTAATCAAGGTTATCCTCCTTTGCTAGGTATTTTAAAGTCCTGTGGATAAAACAAAATCTGAGTTAGATGTGCTATATTATCCCATGCATAAGCCTCAATTTAACTGTTAAAAGAAGTGTCCTCCCCAAGCACCAGTTCTTTATCTGTAGAATGGATTAAGGATGTGTGAAAGAAGACCTTTAAAAAGATTATAGAGTACCAGGTACATGTTTGTATTCAAATGCTTCATACATTTGTCACACTTTCTGTCTTAATTCAGACATCTCTTTCGGATTTAATGAGATCTTATGAGTCCTAAGACCAAACTGAGAGCTTCATCAATGTTCTGAACCTGTCTTTAAAACCATTCATTCAAGTGTTACTATTAGAAAGTTGGCATGCATATTGACTGTATGGCCTTACTGAGAAAAAAAAATGCATACGGATGCATGTGTCAGTGCTATTTTCTGTGACTACCCACAGTAACATGCTGACCAGCAGTACCTACCTCTTGTTCTCCCTGCACCCCAGCTACTTCTTATGCCTCTTTAATAGAAAAGAGGAACTACTGATCCCTCTTTTTTTTTTACTAATGAGGAAATTAGAAAGTACACAGAGAACAATCTATCAGAGCTAGAACAGGGACAACAGGCCAGTTCCTCCTTTACCTCCGAACACCTTGTACTGGAACACCATGTACTGGCAATGTCTGAAACACTTTGTATTTGAACTAGAGGACAAGCTCTCCAGGGAAGAGATGCATCATCTCATTTGCTTTCGAACTGGGGACACACATTACTGACTCTCTGTACGCGATAAACGCATTGGTAGTATTCATAATGTTTTGGGAAGAGATTTCTCATTAACCAAAACAAATAATTCTTTTAAATCAAAAAGGAAACACACACAGGGTATATTTGCACAGTTAATAAAATGACATGCAGTGGTCGTACCCTTTGACCTGGAGAGCTTTCGGTAAAACTGAGTGACAATCTTAGGATTTGAACATGAGCTTCCCTGCTTCAACTCACAGGCTGCCAAGTGACTTGCATGTTAAAACTCACCCAGAGTCACACTTCACCTTTGCTGTAAAGTACAGCTGTTCCCAAGCACAAGAGCTTCTCTCCAGTGCCAACCATTTTCCACCCCTCAGCTCTGCTCAGTGGCTTAGTTCTGATCATAGAATCACAGAATCATAGAACGACCTGGGTTGGAAGGGACCTCAAGGATC
>NW_010129802.1:0-510 GCF_000699245.1 Pterocles gutturalis | reverse complement strand
TGTTATCTCCGTTCCGTGAGTTTCGGGACACTCCCTCTCCAGAATAGTTAGCCGGGAACAGGCTGAGCCTTTGGTCTTTGGGTGGGGGGGCAGTATCACTGTGTCTCACTCATTTGTATATTTGTATATAGTATTATTTTCAATATTATTGTAGTTTAGTTATTAAATTGTCCTTATCTCAACCCACGAGTCCTTTTTTCCATTTACCCATTTACCCCTTTAATTCTCTCCCCTATCCTTAGTTGTGGGCGGAAATTGTGTGAGCGGGTGTGTGTGGTTTGGCCCTCAGCCAAGGGCTCACCCATCACACTGGTCTCTTATCAGCTGACTTGTCCATACAAAAGGTAATAAGACCTGCATAGGGAAGCACATAACTCCTGTGTACTTCTGCTGGAACTTCTTAATGGGTTTTGTAATGTCAGAAGTATCTCTATCATGGTTCCATGGTAGAGGAATCTCCACCCTAAATTAGACAGCAGTCATTATCACTGCTGTGCAGCCCTGTGCATG
>NW_010129801.1:17296-153038 GCF_000699245.1 Pterocles gutturalis | reverse complement strand
TTTCACACTTCAGCATGTTACGAGAAGCACGGCAACTGCAAAGGATTTTACATGCTCATCCATCACAAGCTTTAGTGGTGGCTGGGGCCGGGCGCTCGGTCCCCGTGGAGGTGGCAGGAGTGGGCTGGCTGCTCTCGCCTGCTTGCCCCACAATTTGGGGAGACTGGCTACTTCCCAGCTGCACGTGCTAAGCCACGGTGCTTTTGCCCCTGGGAAACCCCCCAGCCCCTCCCGGGGCCCTGCAGCTGCTTTTTCTCCTCCTGCATCAAGAGAGGTGACCGAGGCCGTACAGCACGTCAGTGGCAGAGCTGGGGTTTGGCTGCCCCAGCCCTCCCCAGCCACTCACCCTCTGCTGTGGCCGGGGCCGGGCGCTCACTCCCCGCCTCCTAATATCTGTAAAGATGATGTGTAAATGTAATGTGTGAATTAAAATCTGTCATTAATTAATTCAGTATTTTGCAAACATTTATATGAACACATTTTCATAAGTATTTTTTTCATTTCTCAGAAATAACCCAACAACTTTAAACTTATTGACACAAGAAAAGTAGTAAGTTTTTCAGCTTTCAAAGTTATTCGCTTGCAAAATCATAGAGAAGAAAGAAGTGGGAAAAAAAAGTAGGGATGAAGAAAATATAAGAAAATGCTGAGTGGTGAAATAAGTGAATGTTACAGTGGGTAAGATGCAAGAAGCCTCCATAATGGATCTGTGCCTGTAGCAAGTGTGCTGGTCACTAGAGGGATGATCGGGACAGAGAGAGGACCTAAAGTCAGTTCTGATCTCAAGACGTTCAAAGAGTTTTGTCATGATTTAAATTCTGGATTGTGATATATTAACATGTTCGATTTGTTATGTGGTAAGGTAATTCAGTAATTTTTTTTTTTATTAAAATATTTTTGAGAAGCCTAGATTGTGGTTGCACTATCATTTTTAAATGGAGCACACTGTGAAGAAATGAGTAACTATAACAAAACCCTAAACATTCCTCTCCCTCGTCCCCAAACACTTACTACAGAAATGAAAATCTAATCATAAACACAAGTAAACTAAATCCAACATAATGTTTTATCTTTCTCAGCTTTCTAAAGCTTCAAATAAATGTTATATGTAAATATATTTTCCAACCTGACAAAGCCAAGGTGTAAGAAATTCTCTAGGGCTTCAAGTAAATGTTTTTTGATGCTAAGAAAGACTCTATGAATCAGTGGTGAGATATCTACTGAAGTTTATATTTATCTCAAAGATTGTTTTTCAAAGACCACCTATCGGCATTAGTTTTATTTTGTTTTCATTTGACCCACGTCTCTACACAAAGACAGACATGACAGAGGATTTATCTCAAGTTTAGAATCAGAAGGCGGCTCGACAATTCCATAAAGTATGCACTGACATGCATATCAAGTTGGCATTGCTGGAACTTTTAAAAGAATAAAATTATATTAAATGAGTTGAAGTACAAACATTTCATAAAAGCTTAAAGCAGAAAACAAACATGTTCAAGCACATAATAAGTGTGAGCAGTACATATCCAGACTAAAAGGGACTTCCCCAAACTCTTGAATTTTTTTCTGACATTTTGTCCCTGAGAAATCAAAACAGCTAAAATCAGAAATTATTCCAATATGAAAATTGTCAAAATGTCTAGTTTTAGAAGTAAGGAAATGTATTTAGCTGCTTTATAAAATGTTGTCTATGAGTCCTTAGCCTAACCAGTCTATGTGAAAAACAGAATATACTCATTGTATATGCAATCTTACGGTTCTGAAAAAATGTGGACACACAAAGTCAGACTTTTGTCTTTCCTTCCCACATAACAGCATTCACTCAGCTATACTATGAGTTGGGAATTATATTTAGGAATATATCTCAAGCCTTCTCAGAACTGGTAGGTGGCTACCATACTTGTAGCTATAACAGGGAGTGAGAGCGTCTTAAGATTTTGCCTATTAAAGCAAGATTCAACAGACACACACAAAAAAATGTACTTTATGTAATCAAAAACTACCTGGTATTTCAGCATGGCATATTTATTTTGCCTTCCTGGTTCCCTCTTACACACAATGTAAGCTACACTGGGCACAAGCTCTCTCATTCATTTGGAAATCTTTCTCTATGTAACAAATAAGGTCAAGTCTATTTACTGAATTTCTTACAAAACAAAGTTTCCATATGTCCTGTAATAAATAGGATGGTTGACACTAAATTATATCAATCCTCATTAAAGAAACCCAACTTTATTGGAAAATATGGAAGATAGGTATAGAGAAGATTTAGCAGGCCCAGCATTGACCAAGTTGCTCACTTTGAACGAATCCAAGAGCTTACAGACTAAATTTTCCTCAAGAATACTGCATGTGACATTGGAAAACGTCCCATTTTTAAAAGGAAATCAGTACAGGTACAGTAAATGATGTGTAAAATTGAGTAGAAAGATCTTCACTTTTTCTCCATATTTATTGTTGCCAACTTTTCTCAGAATGGCAAGGGATTGACAGAGCATTCAGTAGGAGTTTCCATCCATCTGTAGCTTGTTTTCATTAAAGAGTATGATTTTATGTCACAGGAATTTATGTTCTGTTCTGACATGCATTATACTATATGTCTTAGATACAATAAAATGGTTTCTGATCACCAAAGTTTGAGAAAGATTAATTCATTCCACTTACCTTACTCAGAATACGCCCTTCATTTCCTTCATAAGAACTTCTGAAGCTTTTCTTTTTGGGAGCAGTGATTCTGCTAGTAGGACAACCATGAACCTTGAACTCCTAGCGATTAAATGGAAAAGTTTAAATTAATATTAAAAATTAAACATTTGATTACTTCTAATTACATGTCCTGAAGGTTTTATTAGATTATAATATGTCAAGTGAAAATACATACAAATAGATGATTATTTTGCTTCATTGTCATTTCATGACACATATAAATACACATATATAAATAAGTGTACTTAAAAGATGTAAAAAACAAAAAAAAAAGCACTCTGTAACACAATTTGCCTTTTTAAGTTTTCAAGAGTTATCCTAAATACATAAAAACTTTTAATTACTAATAAAAGTGCACCTGAGGAAGACATAATAATGCAGGATTTTTTTTTTTCTGAATTTGGGAAGGACAATACCTCTGTCCCAGAGAAAAGACATCCACTATGGACAAAACCAACAACCACTCTCAGAGATCAAGGTGAGCTGATAGGCAATGACCTTAACAGGTGAGGATACTGATTCACAGGAAATGGCTGTGGAGTCATTAGTTGCTCTGAGGAAGTGTTAAAAAATGTTGATGGAAATAATTCTGGTGAAACAAGAGTGCTACATGTTGAACTGTGTGACAATACTGCCTGTGCCAAATACAAAATTAAGAAAAACAAAAAAGAAAAAATTTTTAGCTGCAGAGATCACCCAATTACTTCGTTTGTCTAAAGCAGGTTACCTGGGCTCATTATTAACATGGTGTTAGAAGTCTCCAACATTGAAGTCAATCTCCGCAGGAAAAATGACACTCTCAGAAAGTTTTCCCTAATGTCTGAATGATCAGTGTTAAAACTCAAGGTAAAATTCAGCTTATCTGGGCACAATGAACAGATCATCACCTTGTTTTTACATTAGCTATCAGGTGTCTGAAACCTGTTGCATTTCCCTTTGAGGCTTCTCCCTTTTAATTGCCAAATGACTTCCATTTTATAGTGTAGATCATATTTTCTAGGCCTTTAATCACTCCTACTCTCCCCTGGATTCTCTCCAAAGGTAAGACATCTTCACTGAAAATGAAAGATAAGTAAGGCCTTATAATCTGGCTCAGAAATGCTAAATCTTGCAGGTCAGATACAAGTCTGATTATAAAATATGACTTTCCCCAGTATAGAGAAATTACAGGCTTGTGGTCAGTTTGTGAAACAAAATAATCCCTGGATTTTTTTTTTTCTTTTCGTTTTTGGAGGAGGCGGGGGATCCAACCTAAGTCCATGTCATGGTATCTAGGCTGGTGTGCCCTCTCCAGTGTTGGCAAAACAGATTTCTGGGGGAAAACAGGACATGTATATGAGACACTACATTTCATATTGCTTTATTCTAATGAAAACTAATGAACAGATGTGGGCTCATGCCAGGTGTTATTATTGTATCTACTTTTGACAGTGAACAGACCAGGTTTGCACCTGCTCCATATTATCTTCTGCTAGACCATATTTATTTCATAAAGCTTTATTTAACAATCTATTTACTGATGCAGCATATATGCCACTTAAAGAATAAAGCACATTCAAGGCCATGTTAGCACTAGAATAAGGGAAATTTAAATACGTTGAATATAAAAATATTTTTAATTCCAATTTTGTTAAAATATTTTAAAAGTACTAGAACTAGCTCATTTCATAAAGCACTTCAAAACTTCCCTTTGGGTGGCTGGGGAAGGAGGTGGCTTTCTAGTTCTTTGACAGCTAAATGTATGTCATTAAGATGCCGTAAGGCTTCTTTCAGTTAAGGCTTCTTCTGCTGTAAGTACAAGTTCTTCTGGAATTTACTAGACTATTAAAGTAGCAAAATGAGATTTCCTTTTCGTGACTATTTCCAAAACACCACGCGCATTTGCACTTCCACATTTGTGCCAGCATCGCTAACATGGTACATAAGGGTCCTTCAAGACATCCAATACCTAAAAGCATGTAGAGGAGAGCAAGGACATCTCTCATAATCAAAATTTCAACATTTATGATCTCATCTTTAATCTTTGTATGATACTGAGAATAATTCAGTACCATGGTGTTACTATGAAGTTCTACCAATGTACTTCTGAAAACTTACAAAAGAGAAGAAAAAAAAAAACAAAACAAAACCAACAACAAAACTACCATCCTAGAAGCTGGATATGTTAAGTGAGCCATGCACTGGACACGGTAATCAAAGACCTCCTAGAAGACAGGGGAAAGACATGACTCCTTCCTGAGATGGAGATCTGGAGGAGAGAGGGAGGAAGCTTTTGTAGCTGGGAAGTAAGAGACACTGGTGCATGCCAGGTCAGAGCAGCTTAAAAGAAGGGTCATTACTTCTGCTCCACACACCTGTCTTTGCTTTTCGGTGGAAGAAGGAAGTAGCAGCTCCTTTGAACACTAGGAATCTGAGAGGAGATTTAAGTTTAACCTGCAGAAGATGAGTGCAAATAAAGTGAGATGTGAAAGCAGCCACAGAAGGTCTTTAAGTCTAGCCTGTTAATGCTTTTTATCTTCTGTAATGTTGTTTCATTATTGCAAGCTCTCATTTAAAATAAATCTACACCTTCAACCTGAAAACTTATCAGGTGATAGAGGTGAGCATGAATTATTCCAGAATGCAGCAAGGCACTCAGTTCTTACAAAGGGGCGCATCCTTAAAACCTGGCTCTAGGACTGCCTAACAGGTTTCTAGGCTTAAATTTTTGAAAACCACATGCTGGATAAAACAAAACATTTCCAGAAGATTTGCAAAGGCTCTTTGGGCAACATCTATCAAAGGTTTCCAAGGAGGAATAAGCATCTTCTGCAAACGTCCAGTCACCTTTTGGAGTGCTGCAATGGAGCTGGGGAGCACACCTGACCGCTGAGGCTCCCAACAGAGGGATGACACATGACAACAACTGAACAAATACTGTTTCTGCTCTGCTGAGCAATCTGTTCCTACATACCGTGAGCCTCTCTGAGGATTCAGAGGATTTTGTGCTTTTTTTTCTCTGAGTTTCCCCAGGAACAAAAATGCAGTACCAAAGACAAAACAACAATCTTCATGGAATGTTTCTTTATATTTATAGCACAGTTTTGATCACATTCTTTATGTCTTTAGAAATTCATTAGCAGCATTTCAAGGTTGTTTGACTAACTTGCTTGGTAAACCACTTTATGTCTGTAACAGCCAATGAAAGAAAACAAAATTAAAAAGCCAGCTGTGGACACCAAAAAATTAGTAGCTGCCACTTTTGTCTTCAAGAATTATTCTGAATTTTAATCACTCTCAGTACAAGACTTTGGTCCACATGTGAGACCATCTTCTGACCTGTAACATTTTTAACTCACAGCCTATATTATGACCTGAGAAGAGAAAAGGAAATAGAAAAGGACAGGAGTTCTTTGCAAGCCGTTGACCTCGCCACCTGTGTTGATGCCCAGCCCTGGGAGAGGTGGCAGGCCAGTGAATTCCTGCTTCATTGACTTTTCCTTGAACACGCACAATCAGCCTATGCTTCTGCATAGGATGTAAACAACGGCCTCTTTTAGGCCCATACTATTTAACTGCAGGATGCCCTGTCTTCCCTGAGTGCTGAAGATCAATTACCGAAGTTTTAGGAGAGCCGTATATATTTACCCAGGGCTTCATTAGGATTAAGGCCAAGATGACAGCAAACGAAGGTTTTATGTCAACAAAGGCAGCATAACTGGTCACTAAAGTGCAAATTACCCACACATCCTGATCAACTTCACAGTGCAGTTTAGTGTTAAGGGTCATTATTGCCATGTCCATGTACCCTGTGATATCTCTGTTTTTATTGCAGCCCCAATGGATGCTTAAATTTATAGTAATGACGCAAGATTGTTTCTTTTCAGTATATCTTGATGACTTTCAGAAAATACCCTTGGACTTAATCTAGTAATTGAAAAAAAACCCACAACCTTCTACATGGTATATTTCATTTTCCTAGAAAGAAAGTAAAAACATCCCAAAGATTATTTTCACATCGTGAATCACATCATGAATCAGTGAACAGGTTTTTTTGCTTCGTTGGGGTTTTTTTGGTTGTGTTTTTTTTCTTTTTTTTTTTTTTTTTTTTTTCCCACATGACACGCCTTACATGGGACTGGCAGTTTTGTGCCTGTGAAAATGCTGTATCACAATCCACACCAGCAGATCAATGAAGTGTTGGACAGAACCACTCAAAATCACTTCCCTTCCCATTATCATGCTTTCTGGTCTTCCAAGCACAAATTACCCATCAACCTCCTTGACCCAGTTCCAGAAACGCTGCCGTAAAGAGCACCTGTCAGAGTGATGCATGTGCAAGCCCGCTGCAATGACAAATAGGAAGCAATAGCAGTTATCACAAGGAATAACAATTCCGCTACAAATCTGGCTCAGCATCAGACTGCTTTGATTTCCCACTGCAAAATCTCAAAATTGCCACTGGATAGGACATTATCATTCTGAATCTTTGTGATTCACCATGGGACAAATTGCAAGCAAGGTGTGTGACTGCAGGAATATCCTTCAGTCCTTTAAACACCTGACAGCAGATTACTTTCTCCTTCAGTAAAGCCTGCAAAAGACAACACGGAAGAAATACCTCCCTCTCTCTTATCAGATCAACTTCTAGAGTCGAATTCACAGCCTGACATCCTAAGGGAGCTCACCACTGCAGTCCTTAGTATTTTCTGTCTTAAAAAAATAATACTTATTAAAAGCAACGTGTGCTTCCAAATTGTAATTAGTCATATGTAAAATCTCCGGAGACATAATGTTTGGCTTCGATTTTATGCTTCTCTACAGTTTCTAGGCTAGAGGGACGAAACAGAAGATTTTCCTATTTGACATTTAGTTTTGGCATTAGTGAAGTTATGCAAGGAGAAAGGACAGACAGGAGATTAATTGGCTGTGTCCATTACCATGGAGCCCTGAAGTTATCACTATAGAAACTATTATGGGGAGTCTGCCACAGCGATAACAGGCTCGTGCACTGCCACCACTTTCTAAATTGCCAGAGCACAGGCCAAGGGATGGAGCTGAGAGGGGCGAATGAACCACTCATGCATAGTGGTGAATGGACTTTCACAGACTCATTTGTGGGTTTAGCAATATGGAAATTAAAGTCCATAATAAAGGCTTCCGTTTCCTTTAATGAATTACTGACTGAAGTTCAAGGGGGTCTTCTGAAGTCAGAGTGGTTCTGCCTGTGGTGACAATTTAACCTGCTCTTGAACTCAAATGAGTGCTGTGGAGTGCATCCTCCCATGCAAAAGGATGGATTTGTTTCAAACTCAAACCTTATTCCGACCAACATTGTAAAGTGACAAACTGCTTTGCTGGTGGAGATTTTCCAGAAGGCTGATTACTGGTTTCATTCTGCTTCTCCTTCTGGAAGGTCTGGCTCTGGAAGGGGGAGGAAAAAGAAAGGCAGGAACAACCAGAGCTGGGGAAGTCTCCCGTTCCAAAGGATGAAATGACATCCCATCAGAGGCACTTCCATTTTCTTTGGGGCAGGGAAGTCTGTGTGTGTGTTCTGGAAGGTCTGGCTCTGGAAGGGGGAGGAAAAAGAAAGGCAGGAACAACCAGAGCTGGGGAAGTCTCCCGTTCCAAAGGATGAAATGACATCCCATCAGAGGCACTTCCATTTTCTTAGGGCAGGGAAGTCTGTGTGTGTGTGTATGCAAGCTTCAGAGCTCACAAGAAATACATCCATACATCAGCAGAATGACCCAATTCCCTCCCCAGCCACGCAGAACTCAGCACTGTATCATCCAGTTTCACACAGGCAGTGAGGGAGAATGCTTGTCAAAACCACAAATTCAAAGTAAGTGATTGTAAATGCTGCAGAAATTTGTCTAAAGCCTTGGCATTTTAAGATACATGTTTTGGTGCTTTGCTGTTTCAATTTATTGAAAAACAGAAGGTAAGGGTAAAACAGATTGTTAATGCTAGAACACCATTCTTCAGATGCGGCTTGAGCAGTACGTGAATTCATGCCAAGGAACAATAATTCTATGAATTATCAACAGAGCAAGTGCCACAGTGAACCTGAAACACACACTCAGAGCAATAATTAAAACTTTTAATATCTGCATCAAAGTTTCTAGCAATGGTTGGCAGCTTCCAGAGTGCAGACAGAAATCCTAGTGGCTGAAGTTTTCAAAAGCATCTGTCTCATCAAGGGACAATTTTTACCATGATATCCTATTTTCAATTTTATGCTAACACAAGATGACGTTATAAAAATCTATTCCTAAAGCACAGGCTAAGAGCAGACTTCTATGTGAAAACCTTATGGAGATTGTAGCATTTCTTAAAAGATTTTTAAGTATTAGTAGAGAATCTGCTGAAGAGTGAGCTGAACGCTTTCATCTGTTGTCCAGTAGATGGTGGCATAAGCTAAAATACTAAAATGTTTGTTAAAAAGATGGCAACAGTGATAAAATGTCAGCTTTTGTTTTCACTAAGACTTCAGATTTTTTTATCTGGTACTGAGACCCTTTCTACTTTGTTCGCCCTATCCCAACTGCTGCCTGTGTTTATTTTTTTTTTTTTTAAGTTGGAGAGAAAGGTGTAATTTATTGTAGTCATTCAAAACTTAATTTTCATATTCTTTGAGATAATATTTTATGTTGTAATTCTACTGCATCCAAAGGCCTTCACTTTTACCACTCCTGACCATTCTGTTTTTTACTTATTGAAAGTATTTAATGCAGAAATAATAATGGAAAAAGAGCAATACCACTGTTAAGGTGATTCACCTGGAGTTATGCATTAGCAGATTGGGGCAGGATAGACCCTCAGACTACAGCAGCATCACCACTGCCTTAGCACAGCCCAAAGAACACCAACAACAAAAGGACTTTTCTGCAGGTATTTGCTCCATGGTGTTATACACTGCGGTTCATAAATCATTCCTATTCCAATACCAAGACATGGTGAGAGAAACAAAAGCAATTTACTGTTTCACACTATTAGCAATTGGGAAGCAACTGATAGATGTGGTGAGACTGGAGCAACAGCAACGCTGGGTCACCACCCAGCGCGGAAGCTCTCTATTGGGTGAGGAACACCTATGATCCTGTATGTTTTTCCCAATATTAAGCCAAAATTGGCCTTTGAATTAAATAACTGCTGCCTAGTTGGATCAAGGCGAGAGGAAAGTAGAGATAAAATGAGCTTTCAGAACTCACCACCGTTACTCAGAGTATCTATCAGAAAGCAAGAAAATGATCTAATAACTGGAGGGCACCTTTGCACTCTCTCCTATTATGTGGTGGCCAAATAGGAACAGTAGCAAACCCCATCCATTTTCTCTCACTCAAGAGTGAAGATTGTACTGAAGCTTAACTATTTAGAGCACTGGAGCAAAAAGGTAACAGGAACAAGCACTAAAAACCTTGGCCCTTTCAGCATGGCAAGGCACTGTGCAACTACACAAGAGATGCTTACTCTGACAGTATTTAGTCCAAGATTTCTAAATATTCAACATCTCCAAAGTTTCAACACTTTCCCCAAATTACCTCTATTTTCAGGGCTGAGCTCTAAGCATTGCTACTATATAATTATGTAATAAAAATGTGAAAGGAAAGGTATGTCCGTTTAGGAGGGACCAAAACAGTGAAATTTAATGAGCTTTTAAAATTTCTCCCAAACATCCCCATTTACCAGTACATACATGTAAATGAACACAAGTCTGCAGTTCTGTTCTGATCAATAGACTTGAGAGAAATAATTATAGTATCAATACTTATAGAGAAGGATGATGGTGGAATTTTTTTCAGTAGCTTTAAAGGGAATTTGTACAATGTATTGAAGCAACTAAGTACCACAAAAATTTTTTAAAAAAGAACAAAACCATGCACTGGGAAGAACTGCAAAAAAAATGTAGTGAGGGATCGGCAAAGATCAGCATGAAAGAAAATACTGAACTCATTTAAAATGCTCCGCCAACAATGAATAAAGAGTGGAATAACAACAACAACAGTGGAAGTGTTTTAGAGTCTTTTCAAGCTGCAAAATATTTATAGCCTACATTTCATGTATTCAATGACATTAGACACAAAGGGTATGTTAGGTTTTCTACAGTGTGGAATCCTTCCTCAAAAGTCCATGAGGGAAAATGAGCTAGACCTAACAAAACTCTAGCAAGTTTCTGATTAAATACCTGAGTGTTGACAGGGAACTAGACAAGGTTATTATCAGTAATCATCTTTTTCCATCCCTGAAGTCTGGCTACCTACTTTTTTGACTTGAATAAAAATCACAGGTAGTTGCTCTGTGTGACTTCAGGGAATGAGATTTCCTCAAAGCAAGTTACTGAATAATGGGATGATTAAATGATTTAATCTCTGTTTATTTTTAAATTATTAAAAAAAAAAGAGATGGAATAGGTTAGTCTTGGCCATTCTTAGAAGAGTTCAGCACTGCAAGCTTTGTTCCTATAATAGATTTGCAAAGAAGGATTTACCTTCAACTCCCTTCCTCAGCTCTTATTTGGATATTTAGACTATTAATGCATTTTAGTACACTAAGTACATTTGTATTAAGCAACATTTTGTTGCTTAATAAAAAAAAAAAATACTGCAACTGCCATAGGACAGAAGGTATGTTGTTAAGACTGAAGAAGAGACCCATCTTCATCTGTGCCAGATTGCCTTCGTGCATCTTCCCCATTAGAAGTGAAAAGGCACCATCCCACAGTGTCACCTGCAGCAGGGATGGCCACTCGGGTGGGGAGGTCGGCGGGAGGAAAAGCGAGGAAAGGAACAGGGTGCTGTGAAGAGCAGTGTTTGTGACATCCAGCACACTGAGCTGCATGAGCTACAGCCCACGCTGGGTGCTGGTGGACACACAGGAACCCAAAAACACAGGAGCAGAAGCTGGTGGGGTGGCAACGAGAAGCCCAAATCTGCCTTTGTTTCTCTGATAAAGCGATGCTAGAGAGGCTATTTCAAAACCAGCACATTACTACTAACCACATGTCCTTTTCCAAAATACGCATCCTTCTAACAGAATTACAGAATAATTTCTCCACTAGCAACATCTGCCGCATAACAGAAATGCTAAAAAATTATTTTTAATTGGGATGTGTCTGTGTGTGTTAACACATGCACACAAACAAACATCTATATTTCATATTGCTACTTTGTCACTGGAAAAAACAGCTTTTTTTCCTTTCTTTCGCTAGGATAGTTCTGCATTGCAGAAACATATCTCCCAAAATGAAACAGTGTGAATATGTTAGCTACAAGACCTTCCCAGGTAAGTCCCAAACCACTGAAGTTATCAAAAAATATTTCAAAAATGAAATGTTATTTGTCAGTCTGTTCTTTGGTTTTAAAGCTCTGTACTACTTGGATTTATTTCTTCTTGTCCTGAAATCAGAAGCTTTTGCCTATTTCACTCTTAAAACAACTAGATTCCTATCTTCAGTAAATGACCAATCTCATACTTCTATTTTGACATCTAATATTTCTCCAAGTTGAAAAAAAATATAATCTCTGCCTTTTCTGACACTGCAGCCATCAAACTTCCATTCCCATTCAATTTTGCAGGGGATGCTCTCCCCCCCCCGCCCCACACTGGATGCTGCTCTTTCCCCAGGTCAATCTGCGTGCTCTGCAGCATCCCTATGAGTGCCAACAGAAGTGCGGAATCTGTCAACTTAAATGCTGATAGTTTATCATCCCTTAATGTTTTGAGAGAAGGGCTACAGTGAAGTAAAAGGTGGCTACATGTCCCTGGGTATTCCAATGATCCTCTCCTCCTGAGTAATTGCTGCAATTTTCTTTTTTTTTTTTTTTCTTTTGTTAGTCATAGGGTAATCACAGCAACCACTTTTCACCATTAATTCAGGTGGTACGACACAGTTTCTGGACAGAGAATGCACAATTCATTTTAAATAGCAATATTTACGTTTCACTACTTTAGAATGAAAAAAACCATTTCTAATCTTTTGAAGCTACATACCAGAAAGAATTACAAAAATTGCTAATGCAGAGGAGTAGAGAAACAAGAGGTGATGACTATCGAAAATGAGGTAGCATGGGGCTAGTGCCCCTCAGTCATCCAGTGAACCCTTTTTAATACATAACAGTGAATTTTAACTGTATAAAAAAAAAATACAGTGAATATACAGAGAATGTTGTGTTAAAAGCAACATATAAATTTGAAACCACTAAAGCAAGAAAGACAAACTGCAAATAAAACAAAAGGCAACTGGGAGAACAGGTTAATCTAAACAGAATAGATAGTCTATCATCCCTTTTCTTAATCTGAATAAAATTGATTATTAAAATACTATTTGAATTCTTACTTGATTTTCCATTTCAAACTTGAATATGCCTTATGTTCACTAAATGCTTACTTAGGTCATACTTCTAAATTTTACTGAATCCTTGACACCAAGGCCTGCAAAGGAAGTAAGAATTATCTTCAATTAAGACCCAGCAGGTAACTGGTGCCTGCTATCAGAAAGGAGGAGGAGGAGGCACAAACCTTTGAAGATTTTTGACTCATCAGAACAGACTGTGAGGGTGTCAAGATGACTCATTCTTGGGACTAGACAATTATTGGGACAGAAAGGGGATTGTTACCATCTGAGAATGAAGCCACTCCATTTTTGGTAAAACAATTCCCCACACAGTCTGGTTAGACTTCCACAATGCAAGTCAGAGATGGCCTTTGGCTACATCTGCAGTCTGGATCACCACCCAAACTCCATCTGCTTCTCCTTGTGTTACAATAGTCTTGATAAGAACGAAAATGCAATTCAGGTTGGGATAAAAGCTACTAATTAATTAAAACCTGCTTACTGAATAGTTTTTGTTTGTTTTTTTTGAAAGATGATACTTTGACATTAGGAAGAAATTTTTCACTGTGCAGGAGGTGAGGCAGTGGCCCAGGTTACCCAGAGCAGCTGTGGATGCCCCATCCCTGGAGGGGTTCAAGGCCAGGCTGGATGAGGCTTTGAGCAACCTGGGCTGGTGGGAGGGGTCCCTGCCCATGGCAGGGGGGTTGGAACTTGATGATCTTTAAGGTCCTTTCCAACCCAAACCATTCTGTGATTCTATGATTGTTTCTGAGGCCGAACACTTTCAACAAGCTTAAACATGACCAGTATGAGTTTAGGTGCTGGCCTTGACCTTCAGAGCCGCTGCCCAGCGTACACTTTGTGCGGCTGTAGGGTGCTAATCAGGACTAGTAACCAGAATGAAAATGCAGGTCCAGAGTCACTGCCATGGTGCACATGTTCACGTGGGACTCCAGGATAAAACACAAGTAGGAAAAACAGCTCAGAACAGAGCAGCCTTTCCTTGAGCAGTTGGGAGCCAGGGCAAGCAGCCAGCGAGTCATCCCTCTGTGGTGCAACTCAGTCTGTGCCACTGACCCTTCCAGGTAAGAACATCTCTGTGCTAACACAACCACCTGCAGCTGCAGGATGGGAACAAGCATCTGCGTGCAATGCTGTCCAATTTTTCAGACTCACCAGCAGGCATCCTGCTTGTAGGAATCTTGAAAATTCTAGTGCTGGCAGTAAGTTTCATGAAATCATCATGAAATGTTAAAGACCTATCAAAATTAATGTAGATACAGGCTGGGTATGAATTGTTTTCCAGCAGTCTTCTAACTCCAAATCTCATCTAGCTCCTGTATTGCAGACATATTCTGGGTATGAAAAAGGAATGAAGCAATGATACCATTACATCTAATCAAGAAAATCCACAAAAACAGGTGTTTAATGCTTATAAGTAAATAAAACAAAATTCAGAGAAACTAATCACTGTTTCTCATTTGCATTATAATTTCATTTTCTTATTTAAACCTCCTTCTACAGCTAAACACTCACAAGTATTTCTGGTATTTAGTTGTTTTTCATTAGCATCTTCAGGAGGTGAGATTTTTTTTTTTAATTTGAACATTAACACAATTTAACTGTTCCATCTTTCAGTACTCCACGTGGTACCAAAGCAGACATATTTAAGAAGGAAGTTCTTTAGCTGCTGTCAGTCACTGGCATCAGTTAATTTGTTTTTATAGCATCTTTCTCATCAGAAGCTTTTTCCAACTCCCATTCAATCACAGAATCTAGTGAGGTACTATCCTGTACTTTCTATTACAGGTATTTCTAAGAGCAACTCTAATCTTATGTAAATCTAAGTTATAGTTGATTACAAGCCCTTCACAAAGATAAATTATTGCAAACCAATCTTCTGCAAATTAAAATAATTGCAAAGCCAATTTTATGTGTACTACATATTCCACCACTGATTCTTACAGTCTACAAGAAAATAACTTGTTCTTTTCCATTAAAATATAATTGAAAACATACGGCATTCTTTCCCTGTTAATTTTCAGAGAGCAACTAACGAACGTACTGCAGTGAGACTGGGCTTCAGCTGGAAGTAATATCAGAGAAGTAATGTCATCGCAGCATGGGTCTAATTACTCAATTTTTAAACTAATTCTGAGGGCTTTTTGGTAAATGCCTGATTTAACAGTTTCAACATGCTTTGCTTAATATATGACACAGATGAAAAAGAGCAATTGTTCCTAAACATTATAACAAAGACTCCCTCCAGAAACATATCCACCCAATCATTTTAAGATGCTTTTCAGATACAGAGTGCTCTTTTCCTAAAGGATCTACGTCCAGGTCAGCTGCAGCATAGTCTGCAAGAGGTTTTGAAAAGAGGCTGGGCAAATGTCGAGGCCTACATGATACTCTAAGAGTTTTGGCATAAATGATTCCTGAGATTTCTCTCAGCCCTAAGTTTCTATGGTTATACAGCCCATACATTTCCACTTTTGTTTTCAGAAGAGCACGTATCGTAAACTGGATTTGATACAGCAGGTCTGCAATAGTTAGGCGCTAGATAAGGTTATTGTTAATTATGCTGAAAGTGTGACTTTTTAGGAGATGACTCTTTTAAAATACATTAAAAAAGAATTACATAAGGAAATGACATTTCACTTTGTCAATCTATTTTTATGGAAGTGAGGGTGCTATAAAGTAATGGAAGTTGCAGTTCTCTGAAAGCACTCTTACGGGGATTACCGCTCGCCCTTACTCCGTGAAGAACTTTAATGTGCTTTAGCTGATTCAGGGACTTCACGCCTTCAGTTGAAATCCCCTGTTGTACCGTAACTCACCCTCACTTGGTATAGAGGGATAATAGAGGATACTTCTTATTTGCTGGTCAATATATATTTTGCTCCTATCTGCAGATTTACACATCATTTCAAGTGACAAACACTGGAATCAAGCTTTCCCTGTAACGAGTTCTCTGATGTACACATTTATAATTCTACAATTCTATGACTTACCATGTATACAAACTCTTCAATTCATTACATCTTTTTGTGTTAACAAAGCTGTAAGTTTTCTGAAATTCTAGCAATAGGATAGCTACAAAATGAAATATTTACAATAGTCCCTGAATGTATCATCTCTCGCCTTTCTCTCAACAAATCTAATCTGATGCCTATTTAGATTTTTCCTTGAGATAGTCTTTTCCCTAATTATTTAAATGTGCATTTTATTAGCAAGTGATTAACAGATAATGGCTCATTCCAGACAATTTCTCTTAGAATGCTGTGTGGCAACAATCCCAGCTACCTTTAATAGCAGGAAATTGATATTATAATTTTCAATAATCTTGAAGAGTCACAATCTCCAATGCCTACCCACATTACTGTTCCTGGTCCATTCCTCATAACTCTGCACCCAAGCCACTGCTTCCTCTGAATAGCTTGTAAATGAGTGTTTCTCTGTTTTCCTTTATCTTCTCTCATTATCTTGCAATATTGTACAGAGGACAGGATTTCCCTGCTTTCTCTTTTAGCATTCTGAGGCAAAAAGACCAGATAAAATTTTTTCAAAATAGCTTAAGACTCACTTTGCACAACTGGGTAACAATTGCTGTAGGATCAGTGCTGTTGGCATTATGACAAGCAGCAGAAGCTCTTTGGGATCTACCTACAAGGCCAATACTGCTTTCTCAGCTGTGATGGTTTCTCTCTGAATACACAGTGATTCTCTATATAGACAGTGAAAATCACAGAGAACTTAAAATTGTTGAACTTTTGAAGCGCGTCTGGTAATTGCATAACCACTACAAAATCAAAAAGAATTCACAAATCAAACCCAAAACAGAGAAAATAACCTCTGGGAATTCTGGACATTATTCTTTGGTTCTAGCACTGCCTTTTCTTACCACTCTTTTCCAGCGCAGAAACACACAATCCCTTTTCAGATTATTCTCTTGGCTGTCCTTCTTTCCTCTTTCTTGGGAACCAGTGATAAATTCTCGAAGTACAGCACAGGGACTATGCACCATAATCCCGCTAACAACCCTGTCTGGGAGATTTAGCAGAGAGCCGCAGATTGTTACTTTGGGGTTGGAAGAAACAAAAAAACCCAGCCTCAACGGCAAATTTAAGCTGAAGTCCAAGACTGTGGAAGCCATAAATGAAGTGAACAGGAAAAGTCAGGAATCTCAGACAGCAAAGCACCAGATCACAGATTATTCTCTGATCATGTTTGCAGCGCTACCTGTGTAACCATACAGAATTAACGCTTCTCAGAAACCATAAGCCTGCAGCAGGGGAAAAAAAAATAAAAATCTTTCTAGAGTAGACATAAAAGCCCATGCTGAACCACAGTTTTGCTAGAGGTAGCAACAGCCATTTCTGCTGGATTTGGAAGTTTCTCGTACTATAGCTATCTTTTGTATGATACCTTTAAGAAATGGTTATAAATAGGCACAGATTTTTTTCCCCAGAATCTATTTTCCCTGATGTTCAGTCAGTGAATCTTCCAATTATCAAGCAATTTACTTCCTGACTAAAACGCGCTTTTCCTCCACATTTTATAACATTTGCATTTATATGCACAGGGCTTCTGCCTATGAGTAGAATCCGCTGTTAAAGGTTCTTCTGACCTTTTAAAATTACTACAGAAATACTGGCTTGCGCTTCTTTCGCTTCATTTCCTATAATACATTGCTAATTCCTAGTACCTTTTACTGTCAATTATGTGATGGAATTAGAAAAATAAAACCCTAATTGTGGAGTGAAAGTTGACGCAGCTCTAGCACTCCGCAAATAACCACAGCTACTTGGCGCCTATTCATGCAGCAGAATAATTTCTGGTGCGCTCTGGGCGTGCTGGAGTGTGCTACAATGCCTGCTGATTGTGGGATAATTGACACAAGCCTTCCCCACACTCTACTGTCTCCAGTGAACATTTGAGTTTTAGATCACATATAATAGAACATGAGTACATTATGCATGTAGAAAAGCAGCTCACATAATAGTTGTTGTTACAATTGTATATCCCTCAGCGTGTTCAAATATTCCCTACAAAGAAATGTGCTGCTAAGAAAGGCTTTTCTAACAAAGTCCATTTCCTCCTCCTTCCTCGACTGTCTTAATTATTGTAGAATCAGAAATTAATTACAGGAAATACAGTGCATACTATCTATTTCACCAAATATTTCTACTATCAAAAATAGCAAACAAAGGCTGAACTTGGGTAGAACAATATGAAAGTATGGGTACATTAGAGGGGCTTTTTTAAAATTGCTTTTTACAAATTTGGATTTCTATGAAATGTAGATTTCTTAAATTTAGAAGTTAAAATAAATAAATATATCCCTAGTAAATAATAAAGCTTTGCATGACTTGCATCACAAAATCCTGAGCACAGGGTATTTTGATAGCATTGTACTTCAAGAAAGGCCTTGTTCCATGGATAAGGTAAAGAATAACATTAATTATTATTGAGCAAAATCTCTTAAAATACTTCAAGAAATAAAGCATCAAAAATTCCGTTATAAAACATTAAAATGTATATTCTATGATCTTCCCAAAGCAGGAGGAAATTGCAAATCCTTGTGTGTACCAGTTTACAAATCAAACTTCATGTCAAAGAACACGAGCCCATCAGTGACAATGCAGATCTAATGGTATGAGCAGTAACACATACTAAAGTGTCAGCTCAAATAAAAACACAGATAAATTTTTTTTCCCATTCAGTAAACAAAGAACACTTACAAAGGGCAGCATTAGCACAGAGGTAGAATATCTTCTCTTAATGGTGCTGTCAGAAAAAGGGAGAAGGGACTGATTAAAATCTAAATGCCAGGAACCCAGTCGTTCCCAGGACATGCAACAATTTGTAACAACTAGAAGAAAATAATATTGAAGGAGAAAATAAGTCAGGCCTGTCAGATAAAGTCAGGGAGTTCACTATTCAGCAGTGGTTCATTGTTAGCCCAAAGGTCAAATATGCGAGAAAAGATATTGGAACACTTTCTGTTCTAGCAAAATGCTAAGTACACATCCACAGAACCATTAAACTTAAAAGCCATAAATTAAAGCAAGATAACACAGTCTCCTTACATTTTGTTGCCTGACTGCACTGTGACCAGAGGCAGTAGGCTTTTTTTTTTTTTTTTACCTAAATTGACTATGAAACCCAGCCTGTGGCTTTTAGAGACATCTGATATCCAAATACTGATTTTCCCTGATTCTTGTACTTTTGTAGGAGATGATCGTCATTTGAAGATTCTTCCTGCTCCCCACCAGCAAGAATATAGGATTGTCATTTTCTCTCAGGATTTTGAAATAATTTCTGAATTATGAAAGGTTGAGGGTTCTACCCTGAAGTTGCAATTTGCAGTAGCAATCACTATGATAAGAACCTAATAGTCAGCACAAGTTTATGCAGTCCCTTGTAATCACGCCATTAAAGAAAAAAAAAAAAAAAAGGTAAGCAAAGTCCTGGCATTTGACTTGACGACTTTATTGGAACACTGTATTTTGTCGTTCTGATGCAGAGCTAATTTTCCTGTCAGTAAGGGGAAGGGTCACACTGAACTTCCAGCTGGATGGTGAGGGCCCTATGATGATTACCAGCAGAAGATATCATTTGGCCCTGAGTCGAATACATACGTGTATCTTGCCTTACAGATATTGGAATGCTTATAAATGGATTGAGACACACAACAAACTGCAGCAGCACCTGGTGGCTCTGGGCATAGGTGCTATAAAAGGAATTGGCCAAGCATTTACTCATTGAAATACAACAACAATTTCTGGCTAGAAAAGTATAAATTAGCTCAATGTAACTACTCAAAGCAGTCTCCCTTTTGCAATCTTAAGTAGATGCAGGTTTCACATTGTTGAATAATGTGAAGTTATAGAACTATGAATTATTTTGTTTATGACTGGATAAAAGATGGAAAAAGAAAAGAAACCAGCTGATAGCCTAACAAAGCTTGCTTCCCAGTGTTCATGAAGAAAAATCAATCATGACTTGCATGAGGCAGTTAAGATCTTTGCTACAGAGCAGTCTAGACATTAACCATATTAATGTAGTTAAGGACATTAATAGTATAAGTGGGCTACTATTTGAAACTACTTATTTAAAAATAAACATCATAAGAAAATGTAATTTGTGCATGAAAATTATAGGTACAGCAATAAACAGGAAATAGCTGCAGCAGCTTTGGTTTTTGGTTGTTTTTTTTTTCATTTTGTTTTGTTTTAAACTAAACCACCTTGGTGTAGCATTCTCACTCAAATCATGAGTAATTAAAAGTGGCAGTGTATCATAACTGCCATTTGAAATTGTCATGTTAATACAGACTAATAGTGCAGATCAATGTAAAAGTAAGAATAACAGTGTATTTCAGTTTCATCTGGTGACAGCAGGTCTTTTAGGGATCTTGTTAAGGCCGTAAACGATGATGGAGTCAAACTAAATTTTCTGAGCTGGATTACTGATACTTAGTGTGGAAGACAGCAGTTAAAAATAACTATGCATTTAAGTAAACAACATTTTTGGTGGACATTAGCACCTCTCCACCAACTGAATGGGAATTCTTTTATTTTCTTACAATGGGAGAATACTTGAGGTTGGAAGGGGTCCTGTACTCACTTGAAGCAGGTACAATCTCAGTTAGATCCAAACTCAGACCATGTTTTTCAGGGTCATGTCCAGCTGAGTTTTGAATATCTCCAAGGATGCAGATTTTAACCATACCTCCAGTGATGGATATTTCTGTAATTGCTCCAGATATTACATTTTACTTTATAAACAACACAGTACTAGTTACAACAGGAGGTAATTCTGGGCCAAACAATTGATACTTGTGAACTTCAAGTAACATTGTTTGACAGCTAAATGAAGAGCATGGCTATAGGCAGTCTCACTGGTTACTTGTGAACCCATGCAGGGATCAAACTACCATATATACGAAGTCTTCACCACACTACATAAAAACTTTTAATCTTCTGCTGTGATCAAAGCTAATAATGTCATTCCTTTTGGCTTCATAATATAATCAGGTGACATCCAGATCAGGCATGATCAAAAATGAAGTAACATTAGTTTAATTGGGAGACAGACTCATTTGAGTAGCCTCAAAACAGTAAAAATAACAAGTTTAAAGAGACTTGACTAATATTTGGTTGCAGAGCTATAGGCTATGATCTCAGAGATAATTACTCATAATGGAACCCTAATAAAAATTCCATGTAGTTCTGTTCTTTTTGTGCATTTTAAAATCTAAAATGCACTGCAAATGAATTAGTACATTATAACCGCACATGGCAAAAATTACTGATTTTTTTTTCCTAATGTGGAATGTAAGTCCCTTCTCACAGACAAAAGAAGTGTCCAGATTTAAGGTAATAAATAAAAACCGTTCCTCAACTACTATTCACAAACAACTTCTCATATATTTGCTCCTATTTCAGAATTATTAATAATAGCAATACTTTCATCTGTTGTGATAAAAATTTGAACAAAACTTCAGTTATTTCTATAATTTTCAACATATGTCCTTTTTGAAGTGAATTGAAGATCTGAATTCAGCTCTTAATTGTAGAAAAAGCCATATAAAAGGGAGATTTAAAGGGAGATTTTTTTATCTAAAAACAGAAGTTGCTGAAATCCCTGATTTTGCAAAATAGGTAATGAAACCCCTATTTTGTACGTTTGCTTAGTACCTAATATAGAATAGGTTCTGTTCTTAGATTTTTCATTAAAACCAAACAAACAGCCCCCCTGACCACAACCACAGCTCAGCTCACACTGGCTCATAACTGGATACACACAAGTTGAAGCTGCAATTGACCTAAATCACATTTATTTTTTACCGGTTTAATTAAAATGTCTTAAAAATAATTTTCCTCTAAAATGAGCAGTGCTATGTTTATATTGGACATTAATAGATTTTTTTTTTTAAACTGACTATGCTAAAAAAGTGCAAGGACTGCTTACCAGTTTGATGCTAGAGCACAACTAAACTATGGCCCTGTAAAGAGATGAGAGCTAAAGTATTCTAGCAAAGAAGCAGATCCATTCAGGGCTGAAACACAGAAACTATTGGCTGGTTTTTTTTCCTTTTATATTTTTTCCAGGCTCAGGCATGTGTCTTCTGAACTTCACAAAGGGAAAGAAGGAGTGGTTGTCATCTTGTAGCTGTGCCAGGAAGGGCACTAAGATGGTACTTTTACTTAGTTTTGGCCAAAGATAAATTATCATTCATCTATAATACTTAAAATAGCTCTTCCAATGATGTGACACATTTTTAACTATAGCGTCATGAATAGCAACAGTGTAATTACATATAAGAATTCACTGAAGTAAACATCTAATTTCTGAAGTGTCAGACAACAGGCAGCATCACGCAGCCTACAGCTCCACATTTGAGTAGTAATCAATTCAACCAACAATAGAGCTGATTGACAGGAAGCTCTATGCTATTAAAAGCCAAACATAACAAAAAACAGATTTTTGTCTAAACAATGAAAAAATGTATGGACCATCTACACTGTCTCCTCATGTTGTCTTCCTGCAGGAAAAAATAGTAACACAGCTGAAAGCTGAAGGATCTTTAATTAACCTCCAAGTCTGAACTCCTGCACAAAAGAGAGTAACCATTGGCCAATTTCTATACTACATTTTATGTGAGCTAATATTCCTGGGTCCAGGAGAAACTGCAAAGGAATCTCCATGTAAAGATATTTCTTACTCGGTTAATGCCGGCTAATAATTACTGTTAGTTTGATTTCTAGAGTTGTAGCTGCAATCATCACCTAGGATGTGCAACCGTGTGAACAGCAGCAGAAACAGGCGCTAGTTGTTAATGTCCCCATAAATGTTACTCTTACAAAAAACCACCTGTGGTTTGTTGTGATTCTGGTACACAAAGGCTAGAAAACAGCAAACAGACCAACTGCTATGGAAACACAGTTCAGCTAAACCACAAACTTCTTTTCAAACTGAGTTTGTGAGGTGTGTTTTTCCCTATTCACTGTGTATTCGCACACTGAGAAGTAAACCAAAATCTACTCCAGCACTGTGAGGATCAGCTACAGAAAAACAATTGTACTAACCTGTAACTACTGTCTTCTCCTCTTGACCTTAAAGGTTCACTGCCATTTCTCCATGCAGCGAGAATAACCCGAGACATTCCATCTTTCTATGACATGATGAATGAGCTTCGATTAAAAGTAGCTAAAAGAAGAAAAGCTACTAATGTGTTTTATACAGTCACTGATCAGTTCCTGACATGTAATATGTCATTTGCTTTAGGACATTAAGAAATGGTGTGTACCTAAAAACAACAGCTTGTATGATAGTACATCTATCATTACATGCATCATAAAAAACAAGAAGGACACAATTTTTTTCTGCCTGTTAAAGTCTAATTACCTGTAAAATCATTACTTGGCACTTTAACAAATCGACACAATCAACTTAATGATCCTTAACATATTAAAATGTGCAATGTGTTTCTGCTTGCTGCCTGTCCAAACCACAGTAAACGTTTGCTGGTTCAGATGACATCATAGTGAGGGTCAGATCTTAAATTTTTCTGCTAAGTACAGGTAATTGCAATATTGTCACCTGCTGTAGTACCTGTATTATCTCATCAGTCCTACAGCTTGGGATGGTGCTATAGAGAGAACTTCGTAGCATTCTCTCTTTACAATTACACTAAATGCTACTGTCCTAGGTATTGTTCTTCCTTAATAGTTGGAAGGACACATAACAATCATGTTCAGGATATGACCGTCAGGTAAGGTTGTGTGACAGCATCATCCATAATAGTTTACTAACCCCTTTTTTTTAATACCCAAGTGAAGATATCCATGTTATAAAATTCATTTGATGAGCTGCACGACTATTCCTTCTGACCACCCACCTTCAGCTCTGTACACTGATTTATTTTCTTCTCAGCATCTTCTAGCAGTCCAAGAAACATGACTAGACATAAAGTTCATTCTTTTTGCACTGAAATAAAAATGTTCTCATCTTTGAAAACTGCAATAGCCAGATGCATGGGAGAAAACCAAACCACCTTAGAACAAATATATACGTTGAAAATCTTGTGAGTCAGCATACACTATTGTACCCAGGAGATTAAAACTTCCTACAGCTGTTGATTTTAACTCTCAAAAGTCCTATGTTCAATGCTGGAATATTTTCAGGCATGGAAAACTACTTAAAAGTAATGAAGTAACTTCAAATAAAGTTTTTTACTCCGAAGTCATGTGGAGATAAACTCATTAGATATTGAAGGAATGTAACTGTGCAGGTGCTCTACTGCTATTAAGTACAAGTGCCATCTCTGCTGAATGCCAAAAACTGTGCAGAGCCTTGAAGTAAGTTCTGAAAACTTTAGTATTGCCTGGGAAATAAATCCAAACCCAAGAATAGATAATAGACTGTTTCTGTGAGACAAATCAGTATACAACTATTAAATACTATCTCCTCAAAAAATAAGGCTTTTGTAAAGAATAACCCTATCAGAAACATGGACTAAGAATGACTATTCAATGTTGGTATTAATTACAACTATGCTACAGTTTACCCTTATAAGTCTGCCCCTCCGTGACATTATTATGTTACAGCTGACTACAGATGGTCACTTTCTTTCATAAATTAATTTACAGAATATTATAGTGCAGAATGTATGAAATTAGAGACAAAAGATCAATAAAAGATAAAGAAAAATCAGAAAAGATATTTTTACTTAGCCTGTAACATGACAGATGTTTACTCTGTAGACAAAGTAAACATCAAGAAGAGATTATGTGTAAATTGGCACATACTAAGCAGTCATTCTCTCATTTTTCTGTTAACTCTATTTGAATAGGGAGAATTACCCTGTAACAAGAGAATGAACTAGGAAACTGAGGTTCATCACACACACATATGATATCACCCAACAATTTTGCTAACTGAACAGACTACAGTTGTGTTAACAATGATACTATTAACAATACAATATGGTACCAGACTACAAAAGTGATGTGAAAACGTGACCTGAGACATAAATGAATACAAACCATATCAAAACCATAAAGTTAAAGAGGAGGAATAATGCTATGAACATGAGTGCAGGCACACTCATTTACAGTTTTCTGGCTAGCAAAAAACCTTCATTGAAATGACAGACTAGTACTGGAATGATGGTACAGAGCAGACAGACTCTGAAATTCTATTTATTTAGTTTTCACATTCCTTTCCAAGTGGCAGTGATTGCAGCTTTAAAAACAAGATTTGGATCCCCACAGCAGAGCCCCTGACTCTGCTCCCAGCTCTCCGAAATGAGATACGGTACTGAGTCACATTTTTGGAGAAGAAAACTGCTTTCTAAATTAGGATAGTGAAATTATTGCTGATAAACAAACATTTCTTTAGAAAAAACAATCTTTGACTGTATTAGAAGATACACACAGAGAACGAAGATTTCACTCCGGGGAGATTCTCTGTGGTAGTAAGAGATTACCAGCAGAAGGATTTTTTAATTTAACTAGCCTTATTTAGCTGCCTTCCAAGAGTTCTAAAGATAACTTCCCAATATTTTTATTTCACTCACATACAGTTTAAAATTTTGATTTTTAGGTTGCTTTTGCCTCGTGTTTAGAAAGTACAACAGAAAACAAAACTTCATCATTCTCTTTTGCTTCTTTATTTATACTACTTTCTTGATTTCTCCCCACAGAAAATTTTCTTTCCGTTTTCATGCCCATTCTCTGAATCTTATCTATTTCTAATATATATTCATATCAAAAGATATAATTAAAACCAAAATCAATGGAAGGCACTGAAGATCAAATAGCTGCTTAATGAAGGCACCAGAGAAACCCCTTAACATTTCAAAAAAATAAAAGCTGACAATACAGCATATAACCTCCTAAGGTTTCTGTGATCTTTGTTTAGTCATATATAAATGAAAGGGAGAAAAAAATTGCACTATATTAGCTTGAATAACTCAGTTTTTCACAGTTATTTTGAAGTTATCACACTACAATAGTAATCTTCGAATTAGAAAAAGAAAAGTGAAATATTTTGAAAGACTGAGTTTAAGATCATAATTCTGCTATTTAATGAATCCTTACACTGACATATTACCAACTTATCTTCTAATTAAAACAAGACAGTATCTTGATCAACAATTAATCATGGGCAGAGACATCAATATAAGAGGGTCATTATGTGATTGGATTTGTAACCTTCACAATTTTTCATTTCTTTATCTTCTCTATAATAAAAGTCTTCTCATAGATTATACCATTTGACTGAATTTTTTTCTCTTTCCATGTTAACTATATTTTTTCCTGTATCTGTAATACTGGAAATGTCTCTACAAAATTCTAGAGGTAAGAAAATTATCAATTTACCAAGTTCATTCTTAAAAGAACATCCCAGGTCAAAAAAACTGGGTGCGTTTGCAGACTCAAAGGAAACCAAACCGGAAGATGCACTTCTACTAACTCCAGTGTTCAGCCTGGACTAGAGACAGACCAAAGTGAAGTCCCCTGACACATATCCAAGGAGATTCACACTAGCTGTTTTTCTCTACAGGTCTGCTCCTGACACAAAAGTTCAATCTGTTAGTATCTCAGCCAAAGATGCTGTAGAATCCCTTTCATAAAGTTCAGCTATAACTTAAGGTACTTTTTTTCCCCACTCTATTTCTACTAAAAGGCCATGCTGTCTGTTAGCCAAACTACACTTATTAATGGCCAGTTTACAGCCGATTGTTCTTAACCTAACGTTTGTACTTCATAAATCTCTTTCCTCCATTTCTACTAATTATCCACATTGTATGGTGACAGATATGAGGAGTGAATTATTTTTTTTGTCAGAAAAGCTTTTTCACATTCTGCTTTGTTCCATATGCCTGACAGTTTGTATTGTGTTTTAGGAACCATCATTTTTCACCAAATGTATTTCTAGACATGGTAGAGTGCTTGTTCCTACAGCTGTACACATTCATCTTCGAATTAGGACAAAATAATTTAAATTCAGTGAAGAGGCTGACATTTTTCTTGGAGCATTCTGCTTTAAGCCTATTTGCACTTTCTTAAGAAGCCAGTTCCTTCTGAACAATGAGATGAGAATGGTACAGCGTCTCCTATAAGGGCCACTTTCTGTATCCATTCATGGAAAATCTCACTCATGAAGAAGAAAAAACTTTATAATGGATTTAAAACACTCTAAATAAGAAAGCAACAAATGTTTAACGAAACAGTATACTTTATGAACATTTCAGAAAGGGAAGTAATTTGCCCTTGTTCCTGCCTGAACTGTAAAAAACTCAATTGGAGACAAATGTCAGGAGTAGTGCAAATTCTGGCAGTATCTCTTAAAATGTCAGGGAAGAGGGAGGAGGTATCTGGAGTTTCGAAGACTCAAACATGAGAGGGAGGAAGAGATTTTCTGACTGGGAATTCTCTTGCCATTGAGAGAAGCTCTATCCTCTTTTACGTGTAAACACATCTCAACGTAAGTACCCAAAAGAAACTCAGTAAATTTAAATCAATTACTTGTTTATTAGTAAGAAGTTTGTAATGACTGATTAACTTAGAAACTAGTAGATAGTTTGGCAAAATCAAAATAGCCTCACCTATTTCTACGAGGAAATACAGTTTGGTACGTTAAGAAAGGATCATGAAGTTAATCAGAGGTCTTTTCCCTAGGTAAGTGCACGTGCCTCGTTAACAGTAATGAGAAACAATCTTTCATAGCAATGGGAGAATAAATATACCCCATATGCAATTAGACATACATGGCTCAGAGAGAAAAAAACAAACCAGAAGCTTGTTGCCTCAGTTGGGGTCAGTGATAGTTACAAGGAGTAGGAGTGATAATTCACTTCCCAGAAAAATCTCGAGCTGGTAAAACTGCTGTCCAAGCACACAGGTAGCGTCAGACTAGAATAACAGATTCCAGGTTTGAAAAGACCCTTAAGGTCATAAAGTCCAAGCATTCCTCGCTATTTCATTTGTGTTTTGTTGTAGCAATGAGTTCAGGCCTGCAGGCTTTAAAACATCTAATAAAGCAGCTGAAATTTGGGATTCACATTGCTGCCTAGTGGGGACTCTGACACAGAAGGCCACAAAAAAGCCAAATCAGGAGGTTGAGAATGAAGCCACACTAACAGTCCACTAGAAGCTAGAGGCAGACTATTTCCACTTGAATTTTGAGTCAGAGAGGTCCCATTGCTATCATTTCAGTGATTACCCATGTTTTTCTCCAGCAATTTAGAGCTAACATGATAGATTGATGACGGGGTATTTTTCCTTCATTTCATTTGGTTCCCTTGCTGTCCATTGTGTTTGATCTCTCTCCTTCCCTTGTCACTCACTGCTTTTTTCTTACTTTCAGAATTATTCTCTATGGAGCATTTCACTAGATATTAATCCAGTCGTTGCGTCTCCAACACGTGTCCACAATCTTAAAAACGGAAAAGCATGCATGCTACACTGGAAAAGCTGATCATGGGTACCTGCATTAATTCAGACAGGTAATACTGTGTCAGCAACTGTGCATTTGAACTTGCTTCCAGTGAGCTAGAATTTAAGTCTAGAGATTCAAGAGGAAATTCTACCACCAATGGAAGCTGTGGCTCCTGAAACTGGAAATGTAACCTTCAGGCTGCTTCTGGAAAATATAAAAATGAACATAGTGGGAAAAATATTTATCTTCAATGACTGATTTTCATCTTTCCAAAACAGATCCTCTATTCAAGGCACAAGTCTTAAATCTGCCCTATTCATAAACATGCCGCATTACATAACTGTCTCTTAACTTTCAAAAAATGAAATGATCTCTTTGACAAATAATGCAGAATGGAAGCTCAGCCTTGTCATGAAAAGACACCTGGAGGTGAACTTGTACATCTAACATAAAATAATTTTCTTCATTGTTCACATTCAGTCCATGCCACAAAACAGAGATCACTGAACCAAGCCCTAAATTACTTGAAATTCCAGAACATGATTTCGGTTGAAGAGAACTACAGCTAACATAGTTCTTGCATTGATTCACTTCTACGGTAATCATATGAAATTCAGTACATTTTCATTCATCAGTACTCCATTTAATATATTTGCAACATATGTTTTTCTTGTTTGTGAATGGAAGTGCACGGACTCACTATCATGGCAATGTTTTCAAAGAAGCCTCTAGAAAAGCATTAACTGCCTAGTTTTAACAGAGAACACGATTTATGTTTAATCCTTTTGATAATTGCTCTGAGTTAAGAGTTCAATTTCCTGTCTTTATTTTGAGAATCATTGGAGTATTTTATATCATATTGTTACACCATTTTTTTTCCTGAAATTAGGAAAGATGACTGGGCCATACCTTAGTTTATTGGGTATGCTTTATCATACTCTGTCTGCATTCAACTTTTTATTTAAACGTGAAGACATGGTGTATTTTTCTCTTAATACATTTTCTTCAAGATTACAGCGAAAGTTGTGCATTTCAGCATGAAGTACTTGTCTTGCACATAGAGACAAATCCAGCATACTGGGATTAAAGCATGGGTCTGAGGAGATGGGGCCAGATATAAGAAAAAGAGCTGAAAACCAAGATATGTTAACAAAGTACTTTAGGTAAATTAGCATAAAGCTGCTTAATGGAAAAGGCCAGAAAGCAGGAGTGCCACTCAGTCTTCCTCTTCTGTTCATTTATTTGCTTTTCATTATTACCTTTCTGTCTTGAGCATCTTTTAGTCACAGATGTCTTTGTGTAGCTTTAATTAATAGTTTCAATGGCAAGATATGGTATAGGACAAATTTGCTGCCTTTGTTGTGACCACAGAAAGTAATAGAAATACACTATTTTTGCTTGTAAAGTGTAACTGAACAGGTAAGCTCCAACCAAGATGCTTAAATTTAGCAGAGGAGTCACACAAAGAACTAGCATCTCCTCATGAACTTAAAACACAAAGTTAGTAATTTGGTTTATTTGCATGAAAGTGTCAGAGATGTAAGAATTTAATCTTTGCTTTAAGGGAAAATATTCAACAACCCACTACCTGTGGAGCTGCTGGACCCTTTGCAGATTGGGTCAAGCTAACCTTGAAATACTGATTAGATAAAATTAATCATGTATTTGCTCCTGTAATCCCAGTTTTTCATACTTTAATGTAGGAAAGGCCATCTTCACTGTTCTTATAGACTCACCAAGAACACGTATTAGCACAGCAGTATGTCTCGTTGCAGCAGAAATACAATTATGTAAATTAGATACGTGTTCCCTGAAGACTGCTAATCGAATGATTGACCTATATACCGTTTAATTTGTTCTCTTGCTTTCTCTTTACTGTCTTCTAGCTGCACTAGAAATTAAAACTTGTTAAACTGCATCACTCCCCAATTATATATCAAAGGTGCTTGTGTCACTTTGTGTCAAAAGCAATTAAGAGTTCGCACACGCCTTATCGCCAGCAATGCATCAAGGTTTGGTTGGGTTTTGGGCGGTTTTGTTTGTTTGTCTTAAAAGCAAACAACTAGTGCCTCTATAGACCCTGTACATTAAATACCCTGGAAAATATCTCAATTTATAATTGCTGCTGCTGCTGTTGATAATAAGCCTAATAAAATCGTTTCTAGGCATATGCCAAGTTTAAAAGAATTTTTCTTTTAAAAAAGGTAAGAAAATTGTTCATAACTATTTCATGACCTGAGCTAGGAGCTGGACTGTAGTTTTTACTTAAAAACTAGATTTCAACAAGCATTCTCTGATATATAATAACACTATATATTCAGTATATTGTCCTGAATCAAAGTTCAAGTAGGGCAAGAAAAATTTTTCAGTAGGTGTCAGTGGGCCATTGGTTAAGCCCTCACCAATTGTGAACAAGTCCTATTTTGCCACACCTTAGCAATTCATTAAAACCCAGGGTTTTTCGGTTGATCCCAATAAATATTTGCAGAAACACACAATGCAAGTGCTGAATGAATACTAACTTAAACACACATTTAACTCTAGTTCCTAGCCAGAAAATGAATTTGCCTTTAAAATGGGTCAAACTACCTTGTCAGTAGTGGGAGTGTGTATATCCTGGGAAGAGGCAAGTTTCTTTAGTGATGCGTTGGTACAGGTTTCAACTGGAGTTTCTGTCAACCTTAAGTTGCTTCTTCCAAAGGACAAAATGCTTTTAGCTTGTCTCAGAAAAATACAACAAAAAACATTTCCACAAAACCAGCAGTCCTATGAAGATTGTACTACTAAGTGCTGTCAGGATCTGACAGCTTTTTTGATGTCAGAAGGCTGGGGACAGAGGATTACTTACAGAAATAAACTCAGTGCTAAGCATGTGCTAGATAAGGTTGTGGGAAATTAGACACGTTTATGCTGCTTGCAACCACAGACTCACTAAGACACAACAGAGAAGACAGAAATGCTATGCAAAGGTATTGCAATTTTTTTTGGTAACTTTGCTTAGCATTAAATAACAAATTCTGGATAAAAATTAACAGAACAACTTGGCAGTGCAAGGTTGATGAGGTATATGATAGGATATATGACAGGACAAGAAGAGCAAAAGTGTAGCAGCAATATTTAGGACCACATCTCTCTCAAGGGCTCTCAGACCACATTCAGCCCTTCAGAATCCTAAATACGGTTTCAAAATTTGTATGAATTACACCTTTCTTTTGAGGTTGAAAAGGTCAAAAAACCAAAGCAGCAAAGTGGGTGCAAAATTCTCTTGTAGTGTGGGGAGCTACAATGATGGGCACCCGGTTAGTTTTCAAGAGGTGTTTGCACTTTAACATTTCAAATCTGCTGTCACTGAAATTACTGCCCAAGACTGATGGTCAGTTTCTAGACCACATTTTATGGGATCATTTGCTGAAAGTGTTTTTAAAACAGCTTTATTTTTATATGTTTGTTTATAGTAAATTTGCTTTTCTTAAGCTGTAAATATTTGATGAGGAGCAAAGCAAAAGGTGAAAAGGAGAAGTAAATGCTTACACTAAGCTGTAATATTCAGTGTACCTCAGAAGGTGAAGAAACATGGTACTGTCTGACAGCAAAGCAAATTGGTACACTACAATGACAATATTCAAGTTAGATAATTACAAAAGTTTTCCAAGGACATCTACACATTGGGTATTTGGAATTTTTCCAAGCTATAATTTTTACACCAACTCTGAGTCTTTTCTCTGCATCAGGCAATATAACAAACACGGCAGAGCCTCTGGAGCCCACAGGGAAACTCAATGTGCATGTAATAAGTGGGTGTGTTTCACCTTGAGTGAGCTATGTTTGGCTGGAGATAGTCTTTAACTGAGTATGACAAGCTTCTCCCCAATTGCAAGAGCTTTGATTCATGTTTTAAAGCTGTGGTGCCAGATGAGCCTTGTGATGTCTCACTGAAGTCTATTGAGAATCTTAGCTGAGGTCTTTTCTTTATTTAAATCACATTATTCTCTTCCTAAAAACAATTATGTTTAGAAGTAAAGACCGTAAAGAAGGCTTCCACAGCCAGCACAGAGCTGGTGCAGGAAACAGAACACATTTCCTGATCTCAGAAGAGTAGAGTCAGATGCAGGTTCTGAACAAAATACTTTTTTGGGGAGTGATTTTTATTGTTTCCATGGTCGTGTTGAGACTAAACTTGTGGTCTACTATATGTCTATGACACTAGTTGTTAAATCTTAGTAAGTATAAGTAATGTGGAGTTAGGCTCATGACCCAACACATCTTGCTTTGCATTTTGTCTTTGTCTACGGCTTAAAAACTAGACATTAGGCTGAACACCAAGACTCAACGTCTCCATTTCTATGAGAGAAAATACTTTTTATTTTTCAGATTAAATCATCTGCTTGGATTCAGTCATAACTTTCTAATTGCAGGAAAACAGAAATACAACCAAGAAGAAAAATCCAGGGTTCCCTCTCCCCGTCCCCAGTATCTATGAGCATACTAGGTATTATCTGGACAGCTCCCTGTAATTTATTTTTCATAAGTGAAACAGAAGGTGTCTCCAGTTTCTTTCAGATGCAAGGATAGATATTCCTTCAACTAAAATTTTCCATTTAAATGCAGAAGTTTGAAATTTTGGTTCAAACTCTAGATGGTATATAACCGAGACTTGTTAGATAAGGCATCTTCCTATTCAGCCTTCCCTCTATCATCTGCCCCAATTATTTAACAGTTCTGAAGATTCAATGGATATTAATTTGTGAACATTTCCCAACATCTGCATATCCTACTGGCCATTCTCTATGTCGCACATTCAGGAAAAAAAATCAAGTCATTTCAAAAGTGAATCACATTTGATACTGCAGGCAAAAATTGAGAGGTTTAAAGATTATAAAGCATGTCACAACTATACAGTAAATAAAATGTCACACATTAAGCCAACTGCTTCACGTGTCTTCAGTATGTGTAGCACAGAATCTGCTGGGAAGCAGTAATACCAATCCATTTGAAATTCTACTTTCTCTATCCTGATTGTACTTTGTCTACTTACTAGACCAAAACAATGGCCAGTCTGAAATATTTAATACAATGCAGCAGTTCTACAAAAAAAAAAAAAAAAGTAGCAGTGTGCAAAAAAGGTAAAGGAGATTTAACATCAGATGTCAGTGACAGATATCCACATGTCTATCTTAAACTATTACCTTTAGGTACTTCAGAGAGAACCTAGTGTCCTAACCTTGCAGCCTTGTCGGTGGGGCTCCTCTGCTGGGCACCTACATTCAGGGCACCTGCTGCAATCTGCCCTCTACAAGAGGCTACTGCTTCCTCTCATCTGAATCCCCCCACTGAAATATGACATTGAATTTGCTCTCTCATATGTATTGCAAAACATTCTTGATATTAACTCCTAGCTTAGACAAAAAGGATTTGTACTGGGAGAGAAGTATTTCAGATATTGAAATTGTAAATGGAGATAAACAGAGGAAAATGTCAGCTGTATCTGAAAGAAAAATCATTTGACAAGATAGATTCATTAACTCTTCATTCTTCTTCAATAAAATGATTTTACGTCCTGTTTTTCAGGCATCCGCTCCTCTCAATCTGGCAAAGATGTAGTTTTCAAATCTTGGCATTTATTAAGATCCTCCCCTCCCCCCAAGAAAACAGCCCTGACAGAAATGCAGCTGTTAACTCATAAGCTGTGTCTTGGGCACCCTGAGACACCAGGTACAAAAAGCATGTTCATATTAACATGGTCTGAATAGGTCAGTGACACGTTACCAACAGGCTAAGAGGAGCAAATACTACAGGCATTGCTGCAAATGGTGATCTACGTAACGGGAATATCAGAGCTGGTGTGAGTGAAGTGTGAGTGGAAATTCACGTTTAAGCACTAGAAGAAAACAGCATGATAAGGTGTTATAAGAACAGCCGGTAATAATAATGAACGGAGCAGCTCTTAGGACAGCACTTCCATGGCACCATCTCTTCAGAAGGAACATTGAAGGTGTTTCTATGTCACTGCCTCCATTCTGACACCAGCACCAGAATGGATGCCACAGGAGGATGTCAAGAAGGCTCCTCAAGAGGAAAGCCGATGACAGATGTATCATTCAAGCACCTCCACAAACAGGGGAAAGCCAGGCAGTGTGTAGCAGCCTGGCCTAACACTCATGGAAGGCGAGTAAGCAAGCTTCAGAGGCAGAGGACCACCCATCACAACTGCTGACTTCCATGGCATATAAACGATCTGTCCAAACTTTAGCATGCTGTTGCCAGCAAAGAGGAACTGCCAAGACCCAGGCAGCGCTTGTGAGCTGGTATTCCTTCTCTGCTGTCTTGTGAACAAGTTGTCCTTGCTAGACTACTCATACGCATACACCACCCTGCCGCTTGTGGATTCATACATGTAAGTATGGAGCAGATAACATCAACTTACCCAAAGATTTTGTATAATAAGATCACCTTCCCCTCTCATGAGATCTTGCATTTATTTTATTACAGTAATTTCTGTGCAGAGAAGTTCAAAATATATTTGTTTTTGCTGTATTTTCTCACTTCCTAAGCACACCATAGCAATTGAGAGTTATGAGTGGCAATACTTATAAAAAGGGAAATTTAGGCCAAATAGTTAAGGTTAGTAACTGTGATGTCATCTAGCATAGCTACACAATTATGTGAATTGTCAATGTGTATTACTGGCCATTCTCTTTCTTAAGAAAAAGAATCAATCCCACATGATTTATGCAATTCATAGCTAAAGTTTTGAATATTCATAACAATCCCCACAATCTGTAGGCAAAATATATCCATAATTAACAAATCATTTAAAATAATTAGTACTTTGGAGGATTTTCTTTCTGTGATCAATAATTGAACAGTTAAAGTGGTAAAATCTCTCAAAATAATTATTCATGGTAAATGTCTCGCCCTGTGCAAGCACAAACTTCAAAGAGCACAGTCGAGTTGTGTTCCCTTAGAAATGTAACAGTGGACTAACAGCACCAGTGGTTCAGATCCCACAACCAGGAGCTCACAGTTAGTATGCTGTGGGAATCACGCGGGAAGTAATTTGTTCAGCATAAGCCACACAAGCCAGGGGAAACTGACAATAGCAACTTCATCAGTAAACCTGATTTTGGTCAGTGCTGATATTCTGCATTTCCACTAATCTAATCAAATCAGAGTCAAACCTAATAAGCACACTTAAGAGCAGGCACAGATAATGCTACACAAACACTCAACAGCCAAACACACAACATACTAACAGGCCACAAGATACAGACCAGCTTCTGATGCTCACTTCTAAAGGGGAAAAAAAAAAAAAGCAACATTTTTTAAAATTCTTTGTCAAGCAGTATAAAGTGTGATGGCTTCAGACAACAGAACTAAGGCTATTTTCAGTAACAGACCACCTCTCTCTTTTTTCAAAGGATCTTTTTGCTATAGAGATGTAGCAGAGTTTTTGAATCATTGCTTTTAAACCAATGAACCATTTTATTTATTTTTTTCTTCTCTTTTTTCTTCTTCTAAGTGCTACTTAGTACCATTATTTACTGATTAGATGAAGAGTATAGAAGTCTGGAACCCTGGCTCCAGATTATTTTTTAAACTGATCTTTACAACAGTTTCAAATATCATCATTTATCAACTTAAAATTACATTTCACAATAATATTAATAGAAAAAATAACTTGTTAATGAAGATTAATAGGATACCATTATAAGACATGGATTTGCTAGCTTTATTAAATCAGTCTCCTAGAAGCAAATTGCATTAGAAGAACATCTCATGGAATATTCTTGTGCATGTGTTGAAGATTTTTTTTTTTTATTAGCTCAATATATTAAGGCTACAGTAATATGCAGGAATTACTATCCTGATCTCTTATCACAAGTGGCACAGAGCACTCAAGCGCTACTCTTTAATGAGTGCTTTGCTAAGAAATATCTTATTCGTGGTTTAGAGAAGAGGAAAGATTATCACAATTTCTAAGTTGCTAAATTCATTTTAGAAAAGAAACAACACAGAACAGCAGGCAGAATTGAAAAATATGAAAGACCTGTAGGGTATAGCACAAGCTACAAATAAATCACTCCACCTCTGAAAGCAGAGAAATATCCCCACACCTGACCTCTCCATCTAGTCAATCTGATGAGTAGGAGATAGAAGAAAGTGATGGATCTTCTCTCATCCTTACTATTTTCTATTTCATAGTCTGGAACTAAAAGATTAAAATCTCATGAGATTTTAATGCCATGAAACATGAAGGGCAGTTAAGGTAGAAATCCTGATCTTCTGAGTACCTCTAACCAGTAAAGTACAGCACTGTTCTCCAAAGCTTACTGAAATTAAAGATTTTAAAATGCTTGTACATAATTTGCACCTAAATTTCTGTTTTGGAGGAAACTGAGCTTACTTGTAGTTCAATAAATTCACTTACAGGGTAAAAGGAAGCACTAGGAACAGAAGTTTTAAAGGAGTATTGGGAATAGCTAAAATAAGAACACCGTGAGGAGCTGAAATGCAGACTATTTTCTCAGGGCTTAACCAATACTTAAGAGCTGGCATCTGTGACAAATTGGTTCTGGATTATTAGTCAGACTTGAGGCTATCGTTGAGGCATCAATCTCTCATTCCATGGCATCTGCTCATTCACTAACCTATGTAGCTTGGTGTCAGATAGTCAATTTTTGTCCAAGGATTTGATAGATGTTAATGCGATTGTTTCAGCTGCCATCCTTTTGTTCTAGTGATGATGGGTCAAGCTTTACTTATTGAATCTTTTAAGACTGAAGCTTGATTGGATAATAAGACAGAAGTTTCATCTCCCTCTCTCTTCTGCCAAAGAACAGAAGTCTCTGTTTAAGATATATTCAGTTACTTGGGTTTTTTTCCCCCAAATTATAACATTTCCCTATGCCAAGCTGGAACATTCCAGTGTTGACAGATGTTGCTCCAGGCCACAGAAGGAAAACATCTCAATTCCCTAACAGTAACAGCGTCTGCATCATCATTAGAAGCAGGCTTTTACTAATATCTCAAAATTAGTAAAAAAAAATTTTATCTTAATATTTATAGAATGGTAGGTTTTAAACATCCAGTCAATCAGAGGGTGCTGGGAAAAAGAGGCAAGCAAAACATCTCTACCAAGCAACTTAAAATTGGGAGGGGGCTGGGAAGTGGAGAGGGGGAGGAGGAAGAGCAAGAAGAAAAATACATGAAATCTCAAAGAAAAATCTCACTTACTTAGGAAGGCAATTCTTGACAGGTCAGTAGCTCTGTGAAAGATGAGTATGCTGGACAGTCAGGCCATGTTCTTACACCCTTTTGGTAGACTGAAAGGGCTGTTCAAAGCTAGGGGCACCCTGCATCTGATCCAGTATAACCATATTTATATTCTCTCTCCGTGCCTTTGAAAAACTCTTTTCCCATTAGATAATTATGAATTTCTTAATAAAGTCAAATTTCTTTATCTCTAATTTTAATTATCATATTCAGCATTGTGAAATAAAAACAGATAGTGGAAAAAGAAACTTCACCTAAAACAAAAATTAGATTCGAACCATTAGGTAAGCTATGTGCCTGATGGAATTATTTTCCAAAACATAAGAACTGATCTTACATTTTTAAGGAGATGAGACATATTTCATATAAAATTATGTTCACTGTGAAACTGCAACACACTTTTTTTTTTTTTTGATTCAATATATCACAAACAGGTTTACATGTCTCCTGTGGAAGTGTGTGGTGCAAAACTGTAGTTCCATAATAAAACTAGTATCTGGTGCTATGGTTTCTCTAATTAGTATTGCTGCTATTACATATCTGTCAGACATAGGATGGACCAACAAAACCTAATTAGCTGTTTAAACTCATTTATGTGCCACATTTAATCTTCTGCTTGTCACATTTAAATTTGTTTAAACCTTAATAATATTCAAGATCATGCACTTGTATTAAAGGCAACATGTGTTCGACCCATAATGAATTGCTGATATTAAAATATTCATTATGGCTCAGACAATTTTTTTTTATTTATCTAGGTGAGCCATTTATCTTTCCTATAAGATTTATTAGGTGGTTTTACTCAAACCAGTGAAAACCAAACTCTAATATTTTGTTTTTCATTTCTTATGTTGCTAATTCAACCACATTCCTGATCATTAAGCCTCCATAATTTTAATACAGAACATGAATCCAGCTGAAAACAAGTGCTTAACTTAATACAAATATTTAATTTGTATTTCATATAAAGCATATATACTGGCTTTATTGCATTTAAAGATTCTAAAATATCTGTGAAACAACTTACTGGAGTTTCTTAACTTGATAAATATTTTGCTAAGTATCTGTAAGAGATACAGAGCTATTTTAGCTGTCAATATCAAGTTGTAATATTTTCCTGTGATAAAAAGCGATGCTAAGAAATGCCATCATTTAACCTATGCTTCTCTGAGTTCACATTCTGAAAAGTGGCAGCATATGTTCACTCTTCTGAGATGTCCTGCCAGTCCATTTTAGGCATCAGTAATTTAAAAAATGTGTTATTAGGAAGCAATAGAAAGTGATACCAAAAATAAAGCAGTGGTTACTATATGAGTATAATACTCGCATTAAAGTTTTATACATAAAGAGGATGTAGGACTTCCTGTAGGAGGGCAATTAAGCACTTAAAATTTAAGGCTTCTTAATGCTTTTGTCAAACAAGGACAGCTACAGAAAACAAGTAACACAAACCTTCACCGAGCTTCACGTAGGAAACTAACAAAGAGCTCTGGCAAACATATCTAACTCAATATCTGACACCAGAGTCAGGCTAGGGGATCGTCAGAGGCTCAGACCAGATCCCAAGACTGATTTCTGCACATAACATCACTGATATGTCCAACTGCTTCTGAGGATCTGAGCCTTAGTTTAGGTTCAGAAAGGCAGGTTTTGGGCACACTGACAAATGGCAAACTTCACTTCTTGATGACGCAGAGCAAAAGGTGTTTACATGAACTGCAATCACGCTCCTAAGATTTGTCCTGAAAAAAGCAGTAGTGATAGGAGCCAATTATCCTGCGCAAAATCTTGATGAATCCCAAAAATCAAAGACTTTAGATCCTACCTCCTGACTCTTAGAAGAGTTACCTAACTACAGCTTACAGTCTGGGCAGGATCATTCATCAGAGGGGTTGTATTCACCACTCTGTAGTCAAGAAGGTAAAAAAAACAAAAACAAAAAAACACCAAAAAAACCACAACCAACAAACCACTAAGTTAATAATTAAATATCTCACCTGGAAAGAGAGGGAAATCTTCTGTTTCCAATTCTATATTGTAAGGACTGCTGTATTACTATGAAATAAAAATCTTCAGTAGTTAAAATACAATAGTCTCAACTGAAGTGTTTTTTAGAAAAGACACTCACTTTACAGAGTGGATCTGATCTGTACAGCTTGGATAAGTCTATACTGGCTCCACAGTTAAAGGTGCAGAATCAAAACATAGCAAATATCTTTTTCTTGTATTAATATGAATGGGGAAAAATAACCCTTATCTAGGAAAGAGTAACAGTTTTTGAGTGCTACACTTTTACTATGTACACTGTAATAACCTCCTGCACTATTTCCCGTTATTAGCACTAGTGCACACACACTGCAGAAGAACTATCTCCTGTTTTCCTAGACAGCTGCTAAATAAATACAAGGCTGCGAAAATTTCAAGCTCCAAACAATAAATACCATTAGCACCTTGCGGGGAACTGTGCAAACAGAAATAAATTCTAGGTAAATACTTTTGTTTTTCCACCAGACTTACACAGCTTCTGTCATCTGTCACATAAAACCATTAAAAGTCATAAGTGTCAACCTAGAAGGGGATCTTTTTCTCCGTTTCTTAGTAGGTAACATTATTGAACATGATTCTGGATGAGGCTATCTACAGGAAGGAAGTCAATTCATATTTATGTCCTATACAGGGGCATGTATATAAATATTTCAGTACATGCCTTGACAAGGGATGGTGAGAAAGGAGCAGTATTACACTAACTGAAAACAACTGGTAGAGTTTTTTCCCCTTAATGAAATTACTTCATGTATCCTACTTCAAGCTCTTCAAGGAAAGAAAAATGATATGAAATTCAAAGATGATAGGCAAGGAGTATCCACTCATAGGAAATGAGAGATGCACGCAGTAAGATTTCCTCTAATAAGCTAAGAATACATATTCAGAATGAAAAATCACAGATATATCTATCTTGGCATGATGCTATTAATGATTTGTTTTTATTAATAGCAAGGCCAGTTTTTTTCACGTTTAGTAAATCTTTTTAAATAAGAAAGCTAAGACAACATTTGAAATATTTTTTTCTCTTCAATTCTCTCTGATCTGAATGGGAATTTGCCACCTGTGTCCCCGCAAAACCTCTAAAATCCGAGACCAACTTTTCCTGATATGTCTAATGTTGTGCTTTTGCACAACAGAAATTTACACTTGATGTTATTGACATCCATGTGACAACAAAAGTCTAATTTTTGCTTTAGACACTACTGAACCTCTGCCAGAGAGGAGGACAATTACTTCTGTGTCTGTTAACAACTTGGGTTTTTCCTCTCCTTTTCATTACCTGCCCTGATAAAAGAGATCTATACTTATTTTACATTTGGTGCACAGAGAATAAAATCATAATTGGCTTTGTTAATACAATTCCTTGTCAGTGACAAATTGCAAGTCCTTTTGCAGTGCTTTGCTGTCCAGACTAAGGCAGCCCTATTTATTCAGGTTATCACTTTTTCTAAGCTGTTACCCCTCTGGCAGCTGTCACTCTCCGTCAGAATTACAGGCCCAAACCAGCACCTTGTTATTTCTATATCTGTAGACAACTGTCCTGGTGATACGGTTGCAAATGAGATTCATTCCTTGCAACAGAAACCCAGTGTTGATTCACTCAGCTTCCTGGTCAGGAAACACCTCTCAGGTAGTCCCCGTTTTATTTTAACCTGGATTGACTAGATCAGCTCACGCCTCTTTCACGGAGTAGAATGAAAACCTGAGGTGAATAGCTTGCCTAGATTTGTGCCCCATTTAAATGCTTAGAGGTAGGTAAGATGAAGTCGTTAAGTATGGTTTTAAGTACAGTCTGTACTAAATATATTGAAACACCTCTTCTTTGCTTTTAAGATCATTATACAGACTCTTTAAAAGTCTGATTAAAATACAAAATAAAGTAAATGGAAAGTTTATATTACATCACATACTGTCAAGATTCCTCCTTTTAGTAACGAGCAGGCTACGTAACAATCATTACATTTTTCAAAAATGTTTTTCTGTTTAAGTCCATTCACGCATCTGTCTTCTGCCAGTTAAACTACAAGACTTGCATACTTAGTGTAAAAAGGCATAATTCAGCTATATCTAGACCATAAAAAGTTATAAAACTGTTTCCCCCAGACGTCATGAGCTTGTACCCACTGATGCTGAGCTGGATGCTTGGCTGGTTTCACCAAGAGAGATATATTGGAGAAAGCACCTACAATGGTGCCACATGATTTGTGTTTAGTTAGTGTTGTTGCTCCAAGGAGAATGCAGTTTTTTCAGCTTATGTGTGACGCAATGGCTAACAGGTCAAAGATAGGTTCCAGAAATAAAAAAAATAATTGGAAAATGAAGTATAAACTCAGAGAAAAAAAAAAAAAAAAAAGAGCCAGTAGTCACAAATGCAAATGAAAGAAGCAAACAAGGGTATATTATTTCTTTGGACCCAGACTAACCACGGCACAGTATGAGTTCTCTGTCTTAAATCAGACAAATCAGGCTTTTAGCGCACTCCCTCTTTAAAATATCTTGCTGCATTTTCTCAAGTAATACTTATAAATCAAGTAGCAGAAACCTAATTGGAAGAGTTGTGATGATCACATGTCATTTTGTCATCTCTGCCTTCTTGAACAGAGGACTGGAAATGCTAACCCGTCTCCTAAAACATGCTGTTGCAGTAATGCACTTTTCAAAGTCATATGAATATTGCATCTTACATTTATCTTATCTGCACAGACCAGTGGCATGATGATGCACTGCATATGGAACAAAGAAACAGCACAGTAAATCTGCATAGCAATGCTCTAGTCCCACATTTAGGCTTCTAAAATTGTCACAAAATAAAATAGCACGAACATTAGAATACACCACGCTTCTTAGACAATTTCATCATAATTTGTCATTCATTCCGAGATATTCATTTGTCTAAAAGCAATTAAAGCTTAATTGCTGCATAACCTGAATAATTTAGAAATGCAAATTAGGATAGCAGGCAAGGAAGTATGTGTTCATTAATTTCTTTGTTATCACCATCTGTTTAATTAAAAAAATGAGTTTTACTGAATGACAGCTTGCTAACTATATAAACGTTTTCCTTAATTGAAAATGTCTTTTGCAATTGAGGTCAGCATCTGACAAAAATTGTTTGAGCTTGTGCAAAAACATTTTATCTAAACAAATTGTAGTATTTTTAAATTCACAGTAAAAAAAAAACCTTGCCAACATATGCAATGTAATTCAAGAAATGACATCTTCACTTCTTAATGCAAAGTCATAATTTCAGAAAAAAAATAATTGCTTTGGAAAAGTGATGTTTATTACAGTTGACTTGTCTTTTCTCATTATAATCATATGCAATTTATCATCTTTATTACAAATTATTTTGAAAATCTTTATATAATCCAGACTCAAAATGTGAGTACCTCTGTCAAAAAAAAGAAGAAACTTAAGAAAGAAGGAAAGCTTGAAAATATGGATTATACAATGTGGCCTTTGCACTAGGGAATTAATGTTGTTTTTCAAGTAGAATCTTCTACGTACTGGATACATATAAGAATCCCTTTATTCATTCAGGGGAAAAAAATCATTCTACTACATTAAGACACTTTTCAGTGTCCTATGAATTTAGACCAACTCAAAACTCTGTACTTGAGAGAAATATCTATAAATAAATAACTAATGTGCCCGCAAGCCCACTATGTTTCAACTCAGATTTAAACTAACAGTACCATACTTTCTAAGAGATAGGCAAACTATCTAGGACTGAAATCCCAGAGAAGTGAAGAAAGGCAGTGTTACACTACTGTACTACAAACTTGACAATTATTCACCTTCTGTTGTTTACACAATTAATTATATTACTTTGTTATAATTTAAGTTATATTTGGCTTCTACTTTCTCTTAGTACATTTGAGACAAACTTCTTATTATGGCCTCTGCATCGTTACAAACTTATTTACAGAGTGCAGCAAAGGGCTTTTCTCAACTGAAAGCAACAGTGGTTACAGCTGTAGGTAGTGACAAAGACGACAAAGTTTCAGTGATTTGCACTAAAAAGATCCCCAAGAATGCACTCCCTCTCATGGTACTACTTGCCATAGCCACTTTTGTGGTAAATTACTGGGGTAACTGTGAGATATATATTGCCTTTTAAATATTTTATTACTGGACTAAAAAGAAAAAAAAATGCAAGGTTTCACTCACGTGAATTGGCAATTCCCTTGTGTGCAGTCTCTCCATACTCCATTTAATGACCTTTAGATTTTCTAAGTGTTGTATAAACATCATCTGACATTTGCAGCCTCTTCCTAACATACGGAAGGAAACATTATGGTTCTCACTGAACACTCTGAGTAACACAAAAAGATTAAGCGACTTTTCCTCAGCAGAAGAACCCAACGGGAATGCACATTGAGAACCGCAAACCCGTACGTGGGCTCTATGTTACAGACAAACTTCCAGGGTGACTCAGTTGCACATTGTTATCGTGGGCAGATTCAGAGTTTTATCAAACAAGCAAACTCCTTATGAACCAAAAAAATTCCTAGTAAATAACTGGAAGAAACTTTTATTTTCTTACGATTTGGAGCCCTTCTGAAATACAAGTGTGGAAATCTTGATGGACATCTTCTCATGGAATTCCAGTGAAACCACATGGAAGATTTAGCAGGGAACACAATGCAAACACTTATAGAGGAAATACAGGAAGGTGAGAAATAGCGGACAAAAGCAGCAAACAAACCCACGGAGTAGGATTTAGGGAAAACTCAGTTTTCCCTGGTTCTGTATAAGAGCAGCACTGAGCACCTGGTACCTATCTGGAAAACTAAGATCCACCCTCCCCACCACAATATATATTGAACATAGGTTAATAAGGATGACGAAGTACTTTGGTGCTATAGTTATATTATGATCATAATTTCCATAGAAACATAATGAAATATAGGAAAACACAGCTTTAAAATATAAACCAGAGATGTTGGTTCGATTCTAAACCAGACACTTCTAATTTGCAATGAAAGATTAAAACTCCACAGCTGTTATAAATCTGTTATACCACAATATGTGACAGCACTAAAGCTGCATTAAATATTTGTAAATAATCAAGAGGAATATAATATCCTTTTACAGAAGAACATGTTTTAAATTGTCAACATTTGTTTGTAGAGCATACTTGACTGTTAGGTGGCATCGTTTGAGTTTTTAATTCCTCCTGTACTGGCCAGTACCAGGAATATGTTCATGGTACAAAATCATCTGATAACTCAGCAGTATAAGAGGCCATGTAAACATAATAGTTTGCTCTTGAATAACTTGTCTTATCCTGCAGACTCCGCTTCCATGTAAGATCTGTGCCAATATACACAGTAAATATTAAAAAAAAAACCCCAAAAATCAAACCAGAAGTTACAAGCTCTTATCAGCACCAGTTTATCAAAGTTGCACACTCCTAATGTTTAGAAGCGTTAAGTTGTAAGTACCATGTTTATGTTTTTATGCATCAAGGGATCAGTTTAGCTAGATATTTTTCATCCTTTCACTAGATGGCAATATTGCATTACATTCCAGCATGTAAGTAACATGCTTAAATAAACAAGGCACAAAGAGAAAAGTAAACTATACCAGTGCACTGAAAAAAACCAAGGGATAATTTAATTAGAAATTGACTTCAATATCTTGCATTTCCACAGTTTCTCTCATCAACAGAATCTCGTTTCATTTTTCTCTTTGATAAACCACGCCCCAGTTCTTTGACTGTATAGTGAAATTCTGCTTTTTTTTTTTTCCCCTGTGAAAATGATATCAACAATACCTTTACTGGTTCCCATTGAGAAGGACTGCCAACTCCTGTTTCCATGTGCATGATAACTAAAGGGAAACGCAAGTCTAAGCAAAAAAAACCAATGTTATTATTCAAAATTATTAGCACACTTCATGACTCCTGCTTATGTAGTGGCGTTATTTGGGATCCTCACTGTGTGACCTTTCTAATCCATATAACTTGCAGAATTTTTCCCAACCCTCAACCACAAATCACATGGAATTAATTCTCTTGAACCTCAGTTTAAATATGTGGGGTTTTTGCACTCTTTTCTGTACCTTTACAGCAATAAATAAGTGAAGTAGGAAATATTAGATGAGGCAGAAGAATGATTTAATGGTTAAAGGGAAGGAAAATGTATTTAGAGAAGAATGAGAAAGTTACAGTGACAGGATCTGCTTCTGAGGTGTGTTCTAAACATCAATTGGACCAGCAAACAGAACCTCAGTCAAGCCTGCATGCTGAGGTCATTAGGCAAAAGATTTATTTTTAGGTTTTTCAGATTCACTAGCTGTACAGCCTGAACAGGAAAGATTGAAAGAGTTTGATTTCAGACGACTGAACACCCAGATGCTTCAGGCATATTTCCAGTTGGTAGGAAACAAGGTATTTAAGATTTAGTTTTTGAGAGCTGATCAGAACTAGCGCTAGTGCACACAACCTGCAGAGTCTAGAGAAATTGTTTTAATGATGAAAGGTGATTAAGAACCAGTCCTGACAACCGTTGCCTTATTTTTCTTACACAAGGCCACTCATCTCCACTGGAAACGTTTACAGGTTGGCAAATCAAAGTAGTATGAGAGTTCCCTACCTACTGGGCCACTGGCTGTCAAAAGGACTTGATAATTCTCTCCTTGGCTTTAAAAGTAATCTTGAGTGATCCAGATAGATAGGATTGACTGCTGGCTGTTCCAGTTGTAGCATCTACTGTAATAAGATACCTAACTTTCTACAGGGAGAGAAGCACTTCCTCAGAATTAGCAGAAGCTTATTAGAAACCACAACCCAAGATACATCCATCTCCCTTGGGCATATTTAAGAGATAGCCAAACAGTTAATTCCAGTCGGCATCCAAGAACTTACATCCAGCATTGACTTACTAATGGCTAAGCGTGTAACAGCTGTAAACCAAGGCAATAAACCTTGTATTAGAGCTTGTTGTAAGCTATTCATTTCCTGACTGAACTAGAAGATCATTATGCTCTAACAGAGATGATAATTTCAGATGTGAATCTTTTAGGACTATAAGTAGCTCCTTCTAGATACATATAACTGAAAGCAATCTGTCGTTATAACAGACAACTGTGCCCAAATAATCCATTTCCGATTTTATTAACCTTTTCTCCTATTCAAGTCTTACTTAGATCATGATTGCTTTCAAGATATTTAATTAATTTTAAAATTGTATATGGACAATCCACTTATTTTTCTTATTTTATCAGTAACATTTATTCTGAGCTTATGTGGTATTCAGGAAAAGCAGACATTATCTTATAAGGCTAAAGAAATCATTGCTCTCTAGAATGTTTGCATAAGACTGCTTCATTCCATTTTATATATATTCCAGTTCACAATGGGAGACAAGTTATAAACTGTGTTTAAGATCCCCTCTACATTTACAATGAAATCAGTTCTTCCATATTTCTGCTAGGAATACTTTAACTAGTACAGCTTCCTATCCCCATAATACACTGAAGGAACAATGTTAAAATAAAGATTTTTAGGAACAACTTGTTTGGCACAGTGACCTTGGGCATATTATCTACTACTGAATTGTACCTCTGTGGCAAGGACCAAGGAAAAGCACAGCAAATAGTTGTAGCATTCAAGAAATAGTTCAATGACCGTATTCCAGTTTGTGGTTCTAATGTATCATCACATCAGTTTTGGTCATGGAGGGTTATTTCATTCTAACACATTTATTTTCCCTGCTGCTTCCTATTTTTCTATGAATTTAAAGGCTAAGGATATATTTTGCTCTTTTGGAGAGGTTAGAAGAAGGTGAGGTTAAAGGAGTAAGCTGAATGTATCATTTTTAGTATTCTATTTGAATAAAATTTAAATTAGATAAGACACATACCAGAGTACTTTTGAAGTGCAAGATGCAGGATACTATTGAACTTTTCCTTTTGCTTATTAAATTGGTAATAGAATAACAAAGGACAAATGCAGCCTCATTTAAAACCATATTTAGTATGCAAATCACTAATGAGGAGGGTTTGCAAAAGCTCCGATGGAAATTGTGTATCAACTTAAAGGGTAGCCAGAGGAAAAATGGTTTGGGCTTTAAGTACTTTAAAGCCTTTTACCAAACTTAGACATGCTATTTATTATAGCTATATAACATCATCTTAACACCTACAAGTGCTTTTAGTGAATACTGAAAATGTTTTCTGCATATCAAACATTTACACATCAAATACAAACGGTGAACGGGCATTCTGGTTGCAATATACATCAAGAGAGCACTGCAGAGCTCAACGGCAGCCTCATTATTTCAGAATCCTGACTTGTGGCTCAGAAGTCTAAAAGAACTGAGGATGCACCCGACAACTTCTATTGTTATTTATGGATATTTGGTTTTAGTAAGTTACAGTAATTCAAAGCAGGCTCTAAGCAGAGTTCTCAGACATGTCTTGTTAGCAGTAAATAAACAGAAGGTAATAGACCAAATAATGTACATCTTGCTGATATAAAAGAAGTATGCTAATATTCTCCAGAGAGACTATAGTGACCAGATGGTTGAGATACAATCTGAGAGCAATTCTCTTTCCTCTGCTCCAGGAGGGAAGGGAGAACTGCCCTTTTTCTTGACAGTCCCACCACCAATTACACTGCAAGGGACAGTTTTATGCAGGCTCTTACAGGCAAACCAAAAGAAAGAAATCTGAAAACTTCACATTTCAAAGAACAGTCAAATTACCTTCTCAAGACTTAAATTTAACAATTGCCTGTCAGAAAATAACTAAAAAGGACAAAATTTTTTATTATAGGTTGGATTTATGACAAATTCTTGAGAACTCTCTGTAATCCCCCATAAGGAAGGGGGAATCACATTGCAGTCAGACGATCTCATGACATTTCTTTAATTTAAGGTCAAAACCTCATTATTTCAGAATAATGAAATCTGAAATTAGACACCAGTTTCGATTTGCCTCTAACCTAAAATACAGCTTAGAACATAAAATGAAATCACAGCTTAATAGCTGTGCCTCATACAAATGCCGGGAAACATGGATGACCAGGGAAGAAATGCCATGTGTGACTTTTTAAATACTCAGATAACATTTGTTAGTTTCTGAACTGCGTTTGGTTTATTCTAGCAAGTTCAACACTGTTTCCCCATCACACATCAGTTCCTTTACTGCAGTGATAACTGCTCTTCGCAATCTGTTCACAAGTTTTATGCACACACTGAACCTTCAAGGAGTTTTTCAAGACAGAAAATATTGTATCATAATTTTTTCTCATTAGAAAAACAATTACAAAATTGCAATAAAAAGTAATTATTTAAGATTAGAATAATCCATCTCGGACCTCAAACTAGTTATTTGATTTCAATTTTATGTGACTGATCTGCAGAGCTACATCTATTCACTGCTTTCTTCTCTTATTTATCTGTCCCTGAATCAGGATGCAAATTTATAATTTGTTAGAAACATAGACTATATACACACACAAATGTAAGACAAACTTGGAGAGATAATATTTATTAACCATTTCCAGTAGACATTTAATGGACATGATTGATTACTTAACTACTTCTAAAACAAAGTAAAACTGATGTTCTATTTCTTAATGTCATTTTACTTAATTACTTGCTTCCACTCAAGAGTGGCAAGACATGAGATAACACGTGAGCCTGACAGGACAGTGACAAAAGAAATACTCAAACTTTGTTCTGGCAACTGAGGAGGAACCAGGCATTTAGGAAGAACTTACGCAACTCTTTCAGGCCATCTGAGAAACACTTATTTTAAAAAACAAACAAGCAAACCAACACCACAACACACAACGTGACTTGTGTCAGTCTTTTTAACCTAAGAATCCATTTGGTACAGCCAGTCAGAATTTGCAGAATCTCTTTCCCGTAGAGAAATAAGAATTTCTGCAAGAATATGATGTATCTGCTGATCTTTTAAAGCCTTTATTGACAAAGAGTATTTAAATAATGCTTCAAGCAGCAACTTTTTTTTGTGTGCTAAGAATCACTTCTCCGGCCTATGTATTCAATTAATAGACTAGTGGCAAAGGGATGATTCAAGAAACCATCAGCTATTCTAAACAGCTTCCCAGAGCCCCCACTGTTCCTTCACTCCTCAGTCTTTGGCTAATAGTGTCCCCCCCACCCCTCCATCCATGCTGTTCCCGCATATTGCAAGCTGCGTAAAAAGGCTTCAGACAATCACTATGTTCCTGAGCTCCCGGGGAAGGAATGGTGCAGGCGAGTAAATGGAGCCAAGGAGACAGAGTTCACAAATTAAATTAACAGGTATTTTAAAGCAGCAATGTAATTATATATTATGGAACTTCAATGCTCAATTCTCATGTAATCTTTCCCACTCTCCAATAAAATGTATTTAACATTAAAAAAGTCAGGAAGATTTAATCCCAAATCTGCTAGATTTTAAATAACCTACTGATGTAGGATGACCAAGGCTTTTCAGTGTCTGTAACTAAGTAGCGCAGAAGGGGATTATATCAGCACCATCTGACCAAACACACACCATTTCCTCATGCTCAGTTACCCATTCACGTCTGGTTCAACTTGGGCAGCTTTCACAGTTGTTGAGAGAAAATTCTGCAAATCTGCAATCCTCCTTTGCCACCCCTCCAAATCATAACACTTTTCTTACCTCTCCCAACCGCAACTCCTTCTGCATTAGAAATTAATAGGGCAAAGTTAATATGAAAATCAAACTTTTAACTATGTATTTAAGTGAGAACTCTTGATGTAAGGAGTTCAGGTGTGGGGCTTTATTTTCAGTATTTCTAGCAGTAGCTAGGTTTTCCAGATGGAAAGGTGATGCTACAAAGCACAGCACATATTCGTCTCCATGAACAAATTGTTGTTTTGTTGCTGGCTGAATATTCATTATGAGTTGATCAGCATATTTTATTGGTATGTCTCACACAGGTTGGCTCTGGCTCTTACTGCCTATCAACATGTTGATTCACCAACTGGCAGACCATTTTATTTATCAGCTTTTTTCAGGGCTAATATTTAGGGGAAAAAAAAAAGCTTAAAATAAAACATGAAAATAACTAAAGTGATTGAAAACAGGAAAATAAAAGAAAGCCCTTATCAAATACGGGATTCCATCCAATTCTATTCAGTAATTGTAAAGAAGGGCATCATTGTCCAAGCTCAGCCTAATCAGTCCCCTGCAGTATTGGTATTTCCATATTACTGCAAACAGCTTCAACTGACCCCAGCAAAATCTTACTGAGGCAACACCTCCTATCTTCCTTCCCCAGACATGCATAAAGGGAACAATGCTCATTTGTTTCTAAAAAGTCTATTAACTTAATATCCAAAGTTTTCTGCACTATCATCGGAAGCCACTGCCATGCATCAGAACACACACTGGGCCAGTGTGACTGGGCTCAACTCACCAAGTCTCAAGCATTACTGATGGCACTTTCTAATACAACAGGATATAAAAGTATACCTCAAAGTCTATTTTTGAACCATTTTGATAACTGCCTTATTGTTTTTACCTTGTTTCCTGCAAAGACAGGACAATACTGACTAGTAAAGATACCACTGTGTGTTACACTACTTTTCAGTCACTGATCTGTGCTCCTTTACTATTTCCAAACTACAGTAAGACTACACAGAGACCATAGATCACATGATATTTTCTTACGTTTGTCCCTGATTCATACTAACACTTCAAAACCAATTCTTCAATCTAGTCATTTGATATTAGGGGCCCTCAAGATGAACCTTGGATGGAAACCTACAATTTCAACAGACTTCAGATGTATTAACCCACCCCAGAATCAGACTGCAGACGAAAAGGAATGAGTATGTTGGACCAGTTGCTCAAGTAAAGCTGCAACAAGTCAGGTCAGAACTACGAAGTTCCATATAAAACTTCAAATTAATCTTTACAGAATCACTATTCCCATTCTTTGAACACAGACCATTCTCATTTTCACAGAATACAGTGAAAAACCATACAGAGAATATAGCTGATAGCTGCTCTTATAGTACCAGCTAAATCCTACGGGCTGAACCCTGTTTTACCTAGGGATTAATTAGTGAGGTATTTAATTCATGCTGAAGAGTCTTTTCCAATTTGAAGGAAGAGGGTAGAGGTCTTGCATAAATGAGAATGAGACACTTAAAAAGAGTTGTGACATGTCATTTAAGAACTTAAATTTTAGGGACCATTTTTTCTTTTTAGTGATGCACACTGAAATTTATTATCACTTGCAATATGGATAACCTTCCAGGAAAAGAATACGAAACTCAAAAGGAAGATAAGGGCCACTGTCACGTTTCATGTAAGACTTAACTGTTTGCCGAAACATTTATATAAAGTCAGCTTCATAGAACAATAGTTAAGATTTTTTAAAATAAACGCTATGATTTGACATTTTATGAATTAGCAACACTTAAAAGGAAGAACAGTAGCAGTTTATGCCCAGACTGCTAAAACTGCTTGCATGTCCTGCATATAATTCAGGTTTAAGAATTGATTACTATAGCAAACCATGGAAATCCAATATTTAATCACAAGTAATAAGTCACAAAAGCTTTTATTATTTTATTTAATGAGTATGAAAATATCATGTCATCAATTAAATCTTTCTGTACCTTTTAAACAACAAAGTACTAATATGGTACAGTGGCCTCATCTAGGAAGTGGTGCTGACACTTTAACTTACATCAGTAAATAATTTGGGTTTGCTTCCTGAAGAGCTGGCATATCATCTTTTCACCATCCCTATGAATGCCTTTAGATTTATTTTTTTCTAATTTCATTTATTCTAACAGTTAAGGGGCTATTTCCTTACCAGACAGTGGCTGGTTTCACATTTTTCATGCACTCTGATAGCAAATTGGTGCTATGTTTCCCCATCCATGTTCTCTCTTCACAGGGGACAGAAATTTGTTCTTATGCCCAGCTATGGGAATTGACTAGTTCAAACTGCACTTTAACTCCTAATTTTTCTAGTTCAATCCCTGCTCTGGCACTAAAGATATTGGCTATTATACTAAGGCAAAACAAAATATGAAAAGCACAAACCTATAGCAGAAAAGAAGAGCTTGCTTAATGTTAGCACCACTAATACAACAGTTCAGCCTTAGAAAGTTGTTCTGCATGGTCCAGGGGTGTGGCGAATCTCTAGTTTTGAGATTTTACTAAGGGACAAATCAGTCTTTCAAACAAAGCGTTTTTTCTCTTGTACCAAAAGTTTTCCTTTCTACTACTTTAGTATTGTAGTTATATTTATTCTAACTGGCTGCAAGTCGCCACTACTTAAGCTAACCCGATGACTTCATTTCATTTATCAATATAAAAATGAAATTTGGGAAGAAAGAATAAACTTTCTGGTTTGTATCATTAACAGTTAGGAAGAATTAAAAATTACTGAATAAGTTTTACCAGATGTGCTGGATATATGATAGAGCTATTGATTTTGTCTTTTTTTTTTTTTTTAATAAGGGAAGTGAACATATTGGAAGGGTTTTGTTTAATTTTGGATTAACAATCATGTTGAAAAATCCGTGTTACTAAGTGGAAGATTATTTTCTCAGTACAACAGAAGTGTAGCATACATCACTTGTATCAAGTGATTTCACGGTTTTCCAGTTCTGAAAGCACTTCATGGGCTAATCAAATATGTTCAAATCCCAAATGTTCTTGGGATCCTCTGCGAAATGGAAAGCAACTATTCACTGCTAAATTTGTATGTGGGTGTGTATATATGTATATAAAATTAAAAGCTTTTCTCTAAGACTTCAGTTTCAACTACATTTATCCACAGGATCCACAGGCAATATTTTCCTCCAGCTTGTCTGTACTAAAGATTACATAAAATCATTAAATAATAATGACTAATGTCTCTGCAGCTAAAATAGAGTTATACATGATATTCTGTACACACTCAATCTGCTCTGGAGGAGAACATACAGGATCACTATCAGAACCCTGACTTGTTTCTTCATCATCAGTTCCAAGTTTTTTTTAGGTAGTGATAGACACGAATACCTGGTGTCGACTCAATTAGACATATGACAAACATTTAACAGTGCTACGGAAAACAAGTTTTGACTGCTTTATCAATTGTTTGATTGGGAGAAATTTTCAAAATGCCAACTGCACAAGTTACATTTTACTAATACTTCCATTATGCATCTGAAAATAAAATAAATTGTGCACAGCAATGTCTCAAAACTGGATGAACCCAATCACATTATTCTGGGAACATAATTTCTGGATAGTTGAGATGATTCTCACCAGATAAGCAGACATAAAAATTTAATACCTTGCAGCACTTGTTTCTGCACAGAAAAAAAAAAAAAAAATCAGGGTCTGCTGTAGCTAAATATGGGACACATTTGTAATAATACAACCACTATACCATCGCTTTAAATGTCAGTATTGGTATTCAGCATGATTTCCTACGTATGATGGCTCAAGTCAATTATAATGACAGATAGCATCCTACTGGCTTATCTGATTACCTCTGACCTTTTAACAGCTGCAGAAAGCCAAAACAGCCTGAAAGAAGAACTCATGCATATATGACACAAAGCTGGAATTTCATATCTGAGCCACAGTCAAGAACACATTGAATGTCAGCAGATTTCTGACAAAGCCTATAGCAAATAATTTCTTGGATGGTTTGGCACCACAACAGCTTGTCATTTATTATAACTGAGTACTGACAGGAGACATAAACTTGATTAATTTTATATCAATACATGATATAAAAGTCATTACAACACATAGTTAATTTTAAAAACTTGGAATCCACTACCCAAAGTAACTATTCATTTTGATTATCATTTCTTTTATCAGGAGCTTGGTTAGATGATTTAAGGCTGCATGGCCTTCACAGGGAAACAAAAATCAATATTAAGTGCAATTGGGTATATTCAACAATAAACCAAATATTTTTTGAAAAACAGATTACTAACCAAGTACTCAGAGAAGTATTTCACTGCTCAGGTGTCCTTGCTCATTACTCGGAGGTAACTATTCAAAGTGTTAGTTTGATAACTAATCAAAAGCTTATCTTTGTGTTGCTAAAAAACCCCCAAATTGCCCAACCCAAATCTTGTTACTTATAGGTATTAACAAACTCAATCTCAAATATTTTCCTCTGTTTTAACCAGTAGTAGAATGTAGAAGTAGAATGAAATAAAGTGTGTTTTAGTTTTTATTTCCAATTAAATAATACCTTCACTATCTTAGCACTTGGAAGCAGCAGCAGTATGTTGATGTTTATAACAGACCTTTACACCATAGCGTTATATAACAAAAGTCAGCGAACGTACTAATTTCCTAAGGTAAGGAAGCTTTACAGCGTCAATGCATCCCCATCACCCATACGCCCAGTCTTTGTTCTGAAGAAGCTATCCAAAAGGAAGCTACATCTGCATCTAAGCTGGTATTAATTTAAATTATCTTAGTAACCTTCAACTACTTTTCATGGAATTCTTGTTCAAAGTGGTAATACTGGTTAGAAACTGTTGCAAATCCTCTCTACAAAAGCAGCTCTTAACTCACCACCAGCAATAGAATGATAGAATAGCACTCCCACAGTTCCACAATGAACGAAATCTCAGCCATACTTGAGCAACTACCACAATTGCCATTATCTTTATCTGGACCACAGTTCCACCTTTAGAAATCGGTGATACCCTAAGTTATCTCTACTGGAGGTAAACTGAGAGAATGAACAGTGCAATACAACTGAATAGTTACATTTATTGACAAATAAACTTTAAATAAGAAAAAAATATAATCAATTAACTTCTAAAATTTATGAACAGCTACATTTGCAATATCTGGCTAGCTGGAAACAATAAAGAGGAAAGTAAAATATCTACAGATTTTGTCTATACAGGAACTGTTACAAAAGAAATTTAATGCAGACAGTTGCAAAGGTCAGACTAGAGAGGGCAGAAACCTTTCGGGGTCTGTCAAGACTTTTGGAAAATTTAATTATCCCAAAACCAGAGAACTTTGTGATGCTATGGAAAAGTTAAGGAAGAGCACAGGGCTTATGTTGAATTTATGAGTGGGAAACAGAAGAGGGGAAAGGACAGATGCTGTGCTTTCCCATCAGCTGTGGTAACAAGCCTCAGTGTAATAGACAGCATGTTTGATGTCTTTTGTCCAATGTGTTTGTCTGTTCTAGGAAAGGAAAGTCAGAGCAAGAAGGTGAGGTTGCGTAGAGTTTGAGGCAAAAGACTGTTGAACAAGGAGGGAGACTCTAAAACCAAGACAAAAAAAAAAAAAGGGTCTCTTCCTTGGGCTCAGAGGGGGCTGAGCAGCACAAGCCAGAAAGCCACTGAACTGAGTGAACTTGAGTGGAGGGCAGGGGTGTTTTCAAGGACTGGGATAAATTAGGATTCGAAACCTTTTCACTTATGTTTTGTCTTACCTATTGACTTCTAGTTGCCCCTAAAAACTAATTATGCTAGTTCATATTCTATAATGAAAACTGTTACTCCTTGGCTGGTTCTAATTTAAAAACTTTTCTAATCTCTTTGGGAACTCATTTTAAAGAAGGGTCTACCCAGGACCTCTTCAAGGTCCCATCACACCACACACACACATCATGATCTCACCCCCAGTAGCACCAGCTGCACATTTTCTAGGGCTCTGGCAGCCCAAGTGCAATATTGTTCCCGTACCCTGAAGACTCTGCCCTGGCCTACAATGTTCCTGCAGTAAAAATAATGACACCTGATTCAACTGAGTGGGGACCTTCTCTCCAATGAGTTTCAGAAAATTAAATATTTAAGAGATGAAAGAATGCAATTAGGATAGTAATACATATCAAACAATGTTAATAACCTTTATAAGCAGAGAGAATACCCAGTTTATTCAGCTATCATAAAATAAATATTAAACATACTCTGGGAAAAAGAAAAGACATGTTATTTCTGTCCAGAAAAGTAATTAAAAAGTGAACAGGATGGCTTGGCAGCTGCACAATAATCCTCTCCAATATATCAAACAGCCCATACTAGTGCAAGATGCTCCACCCAACATCACCAGATAAGAATATTGCTGCAATCAATGGAATGCATCCAATTTACTTGAGGTGTTTCTACTACAGAGGAATCAAAACAGTAATAATACAAGTTTCAAGTCAAAAATTAAAATATTCTTATATTACACCTAAAACAGTAACCAAGAGGAATGTGCCAGAACCTATTATTGCATTCCTTCAACAAGCAACACAAGAATTTACTGATTCTGAGACCCAATGCAGTCAATACACGTCTGCAAGAGGACAGAGTCTCTCCTCTGAAATTTGCTACAGGAAAGGATTGCTGTTTGTAAAGCTCCGTATACATGCGGTAACATCTATTACAACAGAGAAGTCAATTAATGTGCAATCCAAACCTTGCTTTGGAGTATTATCTGCATGCAGAAAAAGTCAGTAGCAGTAAGAGCATGCTATTTCCTTGAGCAGTAGAGAAAATGAGGATGGTTTAATCAATACTATGACAATTTAAGTTTTGCTATCCTACTAGTCAACTCAATAAACATTTATTGTGCAGGTAGGTAATGTGTTGGAAACAGGGTAATCAGAGGAGAAAAGACCAGTTAGTGGCTTCCTAGGAAGCCAATCCTGTTGCATATTCCAGGAGATGCTTTACAAAAGAAATGCTCCTTGGAAGCTAGGCTATCAGATATCCTATACGGCACATTTTTTATGTGTATGTTTACCTCAGAGCTTTCATTTAAAACCCTCAAGTTTTCAAGATCAAAGAGCTTTCCCTCCCCTCCGTTCTGTATGTGCTAACCCTCCCCTCAAGTAAAAGCCTAGACGCTGGGTGTTTCACCAGTCTTTTATAAAAATGGAAGGCGGGGAGGAGAAAGAGGAGGTCGCAATGGTATCCCAGTGTAGCTGACTGCTTCTGTGCTTCATGCAAGGTGAAGCGAACCAACATGGTCTGAAAAGTAACTTGCCAGAAAGGAATGCTTTGTATTTGCTGTGGTGCAGTGCACTCTGTACCAGTCAAAAGCCACGTGCTTCCACTCCCATTTAGAAGCCAAATTTGCATATTAGATAACTGGATCCCAAATTTGTCATAGAAGTCATTTTTTAAGGACATCTGAAACAGGAGGTGAGTGTACAAGTTTTGAACTGTAATGCTAAGACTTCCCAGCTTCATTTTCACCTAAAATGCTGCAGTGTTCAAAACGGGATGAATCTGAAAACTACATCTAACATGAAAAACAGAAAATGGGTCCCAAAGTGCCAAAACTAACCTCAGCCTCTTTAATAAACTGGTCTTAGCTGCCAATAACTCTCTAAGCTTCCACAGAAGACATGTTATCTTGTGCTTTTAAACCAGAAACCACAAGCCAATTAATGCTTTGTAAAAAAAACTATTGTTAAGGTTGGTTTTCAAACTCAGACAGTGCTACTTTACAGTAAGTGGACTTTATTTAATGCTCAATTGAATTTTAATTGCTTGGTGACACTATTCGTAATCATCAAACTAGCTAATGTTTATTAATAGCCATTACTGGTAAAGTATAACACCTCAGAATTCTATGTGAATTTGAGAAAACAAAAATAAATTCGATACAGTTGCCCAGTGAACAATCACATCAAGCAGACCTCCCTTGCTTTAATACTCAAGTGACTTTAAAATATCTGGTATTTTAAACTAAATAAAGTAAATGCAATATACTGCAGAGATTAGGATAGAAACATCTCCTAGAACTTGAAATAATTGACATAGCGTTAGCGGGGCTGCAGACAGCCTCACCTTAGTTACTGCTTTCTCAAGACACAGACATAAGTCACCAGATACACAGGATTTCAGTTCCCTCACAGAAGAACAGAGATCAGCATTCACATACTATGCTATTTCTTTTTTAGCCAGACCTTTTACCTTTTTAAATCAGATATATTGTTACTCAAATTATTCACTGCAACATAAACAGAGAGCTAGTTATTTCATCATACATTTCCCTGTTCTCATTCCTATCCTAGTATAAGCGTAGGGAAATTTAAGAAACAGAGATCATAAAAATTGATAATAGGGAAAAAATATTAGAAGCCACTTCAGTGCAAATGCTATAAATCATCAAGCAATTACCATCTCACAGTAACTTCTTAATATTATGAGACACTAATAACAACCCCACCTTAAATTAAAAGTTATTCTCTGGCAGCCAGACATTTTAGTGCTCACCTTACTATCAGCAGTCTTCCCTCAGACATTTCTCCCATGGCAAACTCAAATCCTCCAAAGTAACCTCTTCCCTTGCTGCCCCCTGGGCATTAGGTTTTCACAGCAGCTGCATCTAATTGGTAGTTTGATGCTAACTGGGGGAGGTAATTAAGCCCTTAATCATTCCCTCTTGACCTGCTGCCCTGTAGGTCATGCATTTCCCACTATGGAGATCAGGCATTACTAGAAAACCAGAATGTAATGTATAAACATTTAAAACGTGGATTTAGTACATGGACATAATTAACATAGGAAATTCAAGCTACTGCCACATAGAACAATTTTTTAACTGTAGCGAGTAAGAGTGGGTTGTTTTTTTTTTTTTTTTCACTTTTGCATTTTGGTGGGAGAGACTGATGCAATGACCTTCCTGTCTTCTACTGTCGGAGCCTCCCAGAAAGCTAACTGTGGCTTTGAGCAATTCAGTTCTAGGAGCGTTACACGTGTAATGGACAGGTATGAGAGGAGGTCATGAATTGCTCTCTGGAGAAAAAACACAGAACTCAATAGAGCAGCAAGAGCAAACCCAAGGGGAAGGCTGGCACCAGTTTTTCAGGCTGACACAAACATCAGCTGCTCTGTTAATTGTAATGCATAGCTTTGTTGGGAGCAGGTTTTATTTTCCATTCTGGTGTCACTACCCAGATGAGCAACAAGTCTAATACTTGGTTACCAAGCAGTTTGCTTTCTGACTGTGCTCTCCTCTGACTCTTCTACATTTAGTAAGAGTCCCTAAAGGGACTGCTGTGTGCAGTTGTCTTAAGTGACCCATGCATTTATTTTCCTATTCTGATGACCCAAGCAGTGTGTCCTGCTAGTATCAGCTGCAGTCAGTTCATAGGGGGGGTGGTTTCCAGGTGCAGATCAACAGGAATAGGACAATGCAGGGTAAGGAGGTAGAAGTCAGATGGCTATAAAAAGATCTATTTGGCAGTTGAAAGGGAAAAGTCCATGCCTCTGCTCACAGCACATTAACAGTTGTGCATAAAAATGCAGAACAGTTACCATGATTGCAGTTTTCATCTTTATGGTGTGGTACTACAGCATTATAGTAAGAAGCAGAATGATGCATTTCCTGTTGGAATCCTTTTCTGTGTCCTTTTCTGAGCCATGCTTTCCCTGTTCCTTCTAGTAGTTAAAATAATTCCCCTCACGTTCTACTGTGAGCAACCTTTCTTCAGTTTTAATAACTGGTTTTAAAATAAAAGGCAAAATTAATTTTTATGCAATATTTTATGTAATAAATAAATTATTCCATGAAATTCACATCTAACCTAGTAAATAATCTTCAAACTTTTCTAGAAATCAGTAAAGTTTACTTATGAGATCACACTCTCATCTCTTTTTGGTATACATACTGTGAACACTTAATTTTACACACTTGAGCAGTCTCAAGTATACTTCTTATGCATTATTTATACCACCGGGTAGGTAAGTCTCAACATGAAATTATCATCTAAATGTTCATTCCCAAATCTAGCGTCTTAATTGTTTAGCATGTGCTAATTCTCTTTAAAGTGCCTCTTTAATCATTAAAGATAATTTTAAAAACCTTATTCTTTTCCAATACTTGGCATACAATTTAGAGAGATCAAAACTTTTTCCTTGAACATAGCATGTTGCTCAGAAGACTGGACTCCGTGTCAGGACAGGGCTTAGAGGGGCACCATCCTCTCAGATTTAAACCCAGGTAAGAGCTCTGAAAGGTGCATTGCACTGGAGGCCCAGCAGAATGCACAGGACCGAATAATTCACCAGAAAGGTTACCTGCTGGGCTGTCTAGATGTACCTTAAGTAGTTGTTGCATTAGCTTGATTAAAACACACAAGTTGCAAAGGGAATGGAAATGCCTGAGTCCTCATTTTCAGCTGACTTGACTGGGATTTACCTCTGTGCCCCTGGAGTGCATTAATACCTTAGATACTTTGATACCTAAGATACTGTCACAAGAACTCAACAGCATGTAACATAGTTCCCAGCTATATTTAATTAGTGAAGTTAAGTATATCTTTTTTTTTCCCATTCTGTTAATGCATTATGATTGAATACTTGTCAACCTACAACACATTTCTAAGTGACTAAAGGTTATTGCTGTAACAGAACAGCAAGTTATACGACAGTCTTCCACAAAGCTTGTTAACATTATCAGAATTACTAGTGAACAGGAAAAGTCATCCCTTGGGTACAGGACAAGAAAGTGCAAAATGCTATTACCTTCCTTTTGGTAGCTCTTTCAACAAAGTTCTTTTTGTATAAAGTCAAGAAAATGACATAACTCTCTTCAGTTTTACCATGAAGTAATTAGAGCCACACATCCTATACTTGCATGTAATTTGAAATGAAAATTAACCAGTATTAAATATTGATTGCTTTTCTCTATCATTAGACTTAATGAACTAAGCATTTATACTGTGGAAAATGGCAACTTTTTATTCAAAAAGATGCTATCACTAAGTGTCATCAGTTATTACAAGGGCTATTTTATATACAATTTATGAAAAAAGATATTTACTTTTAAAATACTGTGTTATTTTCAAAACCAGCATCTTTCTGTAACTTTTTAAAATGAAGTAATAGCTGCTCTTTACAAAAATTAAGAATTGAGTCTGTAGGTGGCACTGTTTCTCTTCAGGAGAAAAGACAATCGAACACAATGAGATTAAGATTCCAACACATCCTGGTGAAACTGCTGGATTTATGCAAAGGACACATCTCTTAAGGAACGTAATTAAACTAAACACATGTATGATATACACCCTAAATCTACTAATATAGGCTCTCTATGTAGTATAGTATATGCCATACCATTTCTGTTTGGACTGCAAGTAATTTAAGGATTTGAAGATCAAGAATCTCCAACAGATTTACGTAGTTTAAGGTTTAATTAATTAACAAATTTAACAACCTTAATTGACAAAAAATAGTTTAAAAGATACAAGAGAGTGTAGAATTCAGCAAATAATACTTACAAAATCTCACACGTGTGTTCATGGAGGCAGGTTGATTTACAGTGTGTCATATAATTCAGCATATTTCTATTGACTTGGCATGTCATTCTAGTACACATTCACCCTTACCTCAGACCAGTTTCTGAATAATCAAGGTAACTGGAAGCTTAATATCATTTTTTGACACTCATAATGCAGATATTGTAGATGTAATAAAGTATCTCATAAGGGAATTCTGATAACATATTGGAGTGCTGGTACTGGCAAGTGTGTATCATAAATGTATGTAGAGATTTCCAGTTGGTGACAACACAAAGTGAGGCCAAGTAATCAGCTTTTAATCTTGAAACTTCTATGCATTTGAAGTTGTAGAATTGCACATTAGTATGCTGTTTAACAGTATATACATAGGAGACAATCACCTTTCTACTTAGGAAATAAAAGCTCAAGATGCTGCTACTTATAAAGCCCTTCTATATCTTCACAAGAACAGATGATACCAAAAAAACCACACTTCAAATAACAGACCTGCTAATTACACTGCAATGCAATAAAATATGAAGGATGTGAGTGAAATATACCCACTTTTATGTGGTCACTGCTCTGTGATGGCACTGAACACTTGAGACACAGGGTGATCACAAGGCCCCTACTCCAGGAAACAGCAGCCTCAGACTCCCAAACTTCGACACTCCTCATGTTCTTAGCCTGAAATTGAAATGGTAGTCTTAGTCACAACCAGCATTTAGAAACAGCAATAAATACATCTTCAGAACAATACTCTGTGTAAACATACTGTATATTAAATGATGGAGCACCATCTCCTGCATATAAAAACCCAAATACGCAATATGTGACGATACGTATGAGGTCCTGAAAACATTTCCTAGAATTCTGTTGTCAGGAAACCTTCACTTCAATGCTAAAAGTAAGCAGATTTACTGGCATGTAAATATCATACTCAGAAGCACATGGTTCTATGAGATGCGACTGACAAATCTGGAGATGATATGGCAGTTCATGAAACATGGTAGGTAAAAGGTGTTATCAACTAGTAGAATTACTATTTATTTGCCTCAAAAGCAGTCAAAATCTCATCTACATTTCAAAACAAATAGTAGTTACATAATATTTTTACCTCTCTGTATTATAAAAGATGTCACATAAATATGCCTGCATTGTAATAGTCTATTTATTGTAAGAATTCTGTATTACAAGAATTATATCTTCATTATGTGGAAGAGCTCAACCCATTTCATAACCTATCACTGCAACCTTACAGCATCCATATGAGTAATAAATGCATGACATTTTGTAATTTCAAAAATAATAGGGTAATTTCTCTGCCATCAGGCACTGGACAAGATAAGTCCTAGGACTTTTCATCTTCATTCCTATTCTCTGTCAACAAGACCCTGAGAGCATAAATAATCATTTCTGTATATAAATATAAATATTTTTACTTTAAATTTCCCTCTCCACTGTTTTTCTGTTCCTTTCTCAAAGTGTTTACACGTGGTTTACATGAAAAAAAAACAGGTTTCTGCATATTGAAACAGAGACTGACTATGGATTTGTGTAACTTAAGCAATTCAAATTTCAGGTGAAAACTTAAAAATAAGCGCTTAAAGTATCAGAAAGGAAACCACATTCTTGATGTCATAAGAGCATCACTTAGCAAATGCAAAATTAGATAAACAGAAACAGCAGCAGAAGAAGAAAAGGGGTGTCAGCCTCAGGGGAAATTAAAGGAGACATGCTACGCTCTTGCCGTACAGATCCTCATTAAAGACACTGAAAAATGTGTTTAAGGACATGTCTCAGTCTGCTGCCTTTCCAATGTCTCTCTCTTGCCGGCTGTTGTTGTTTTTCTAGAGGCCCCAGTGAAAAGTATCCTACAGTTTACAATGCTTTGGGGCCATTTCCTCCTTGGTTTCATTCTTGAGCTAGTAATTCTGTTTCGAGAGCTGCTGTGAATAAGATTCCATTTTACACATTTCATTTCCTTGGTTTTCTTAGTATCCACCAAAGAAAAGGAGAGCTGAGTAACAAAGGTAGGACAACGGGAACCTTCACTCTCATTGTTCACTAAGGACACAAAAAGTGGCTGAAGGGACAGGGAAGGAGACAGAAACAAGTCCCTACTGTTAGATCATTAACATCATGTTACAGTTCTGTGATACCATATTTCCTGCAATTAGAAAATCTGCAAAAGACCTTTCCTCAAATCTGACCTGCCATACTGAGACTCCGGTCCATTACATGAACTCTTCAGTCTGATCTAGGCCTGGAGGAGCTGATCAGATAGTTGATCAGACAGCTGATGGATAGCGCTTCACCTGCCATTTCACAGCCAGACTCTCCCTTGGGTGGCCTTGGTGGGTTTAGACAGTGGCAAATCTGCCCTTCTGTACTTTCCAGGCAATCTGCTAACCCCGCACCCCTCCGGTAAAGTGAAAGTAAAGATAATTTTCACTACACAAACACAACAGGTAAATATTTTGTGCAGATAGAGTCAAAGGTTCATGTAAAAAAGAAATCAGTTTCAAATTAAAAAGGAAAGTAGAAGCATTTCAGTATTACTGTGCTTTCATCAAGTAGGAAAGGTCTCAAACTTTCTTAACAGCTGTTTTAGTTGTGTTTCTTGATTCAGTTTATTGAGTGAATGCATTCTGAGAGCTTTAAATTGAGATTTATTTGCCCTTTTGCTAATCATGAATCAACCTCCTTTTAGATCAATTAACTAAATCACTTTGGAGGCAGCTCAATGCATTCTTTATGGATGAAAACCTTTGTTTTTTATTGCCCATAATATCTCTCCACCCCAATACATACAACTAATAACCTACTTGCTCACTAGTGTAACTTCCAGTGTTTCACAGCAATTCATTTCTTATGACTTGCTAACAAAAATAGATTTGGGTAAAACATCAATATTAATAAATGCTTACATTCTCCCTTCTGTTCTTTCAAAAGTACTTAGTTTTCACAAAGAAGTTTATAATGGTATTACTCATGCCACTATAAAACCTCAATGATTTTTAAAAGACTCTTTACAAGTAAAATTATATTACTACTGCATTACATACTAGTGGCTCTCTTTTCATGCAGCATATGTAAGAACAAACTAAGTTTAAAGTTTCCACTCTGAAATTCACAACTAGCAAACCTATTCAATTACAGTATTTATTAGCACAGGAAAGTATTTGGTCCTAATTACTTCTTTTTTTTTAGGGCCCTTGATCTATTACATTTCCTGTAATAGTACTTATATCCTTCCTTTTGTTAAAAATCATCCTGAGATGATAATTATTCTAGCTGAGGGCCAGGGATTCAATAACAGCTGAGACAAACCATGGCCTGCCAAGAATCGGGACTGCTTTGCTCAGAGTGCGTTTGAGTCAATTTACATTTAATGAAACAGACCAAAGGCTCTCTGGCCATCTCCAAATGGGATCCAGCAGCCCCACGACCCGTGCTGTCAGTTTCGCTCAGTTCTGAACTCCTAAGCAAGCCCAAATCCCTCACTGCGCACACTGTGTTGATTTGTACTCGGGTTTGATCCTGGGTGGGAGCCAGCCCTGCGCTGGCAGTGAAGCTGTGTCTGTTAGCGAGGCCGGCTCCCGTCCTGCCCTGAGAGCCCACCTGAGTGACAGAGAACCCTGTCAGCCACAGCCTCCCAAACCGCAGATCCTCCAGGCCCTGAGGGAACGTGCCCCACGCCATTCCCACCATTTCTGCACGATGCCGGACTCTGGTGTCTGCTCGGTCAGGGCACTGTGCCTCAGCGGTGTCACACAGGGACGGGTCCTGCAGCCCTGTCTGACAAATGTCTGCTGTGCATGGGCAGCACGGCAGGCAGGGGGCCAAGGGCTGAGTTTCTCAGTTTATCAAGGCTCTTGGCCTTCTTTTTTTTGTGGCATGTCAGATGTGAAGCTTACGACAACTGAAGGTACAGGCACCTTTCTCAGGGATGGGTGCTCCAGAAAGCCTCGCTCACCCTCCGACACCTTCAGCAAAACCTCAGGCAGCAGGTGCTGGCGCTGTCAGGAACGCCTGTGAGGTCTGAACTACCGTGGAAGGTAGTTCTGGGTCTAGAGGTTCCATTTCGGTAGGGTGGGAGCTGCAGGCTCCCCTCAACCCATGGCGCCTGTGAGGAGCGCTCAGGGCTGCCCCGTGCCAGATGCAGCCGGTTCCAGCCGGTTCCAGCTGGTTGCCGCTACAAGCAGGCCACCGCTGCGCCAGTGAAGCCAGCGGCGCTTCTGTGAAAGAACAGCTGAGGAAGAACAAAATGTTTCTGGGCAGCGAGGAGTGAGGGGAAAAGTGTGAGAAATGACCCCAGGAACAGCAAGGCTGGGGCAGGAGGAGGGAGAGGAGGTGCGCCAGGCCCAGAGCAGAGATTCCTCTGCGGAGAGACCACGGAGGAGCAGCGATTTCCCTGCACCTATGGAGGGGACTTTTTTTCCTGTGACGATCATTGGTAAGTTATCTCCTTGTCTTTATCTTGACCCATGAACTTTGTCATGGTATTTTCTCCCTCTGTGCTGTTGAGGACGGGGAGGGTGAGAGCAACTGGGTGGGTGTCTGGCAGCCAGCCAAGGACAACCCACCACAAAGGAGAATCTCAATATTCACAGTGCGTTCGGTCCATCATGGAGGATGATGAGGACTCTAAGAGAGTACATGGCGCACAAACCTCTCTGTCGTGATGTGACCAAGTCCTTCTGGCTGGTGTGGCAGTCGTACCCTCTGCACCATCACCAAACGGGGCTGGAGGAGCATCTCTTCCGGTCCACACACCACTGTCACCAGTGCAGGTGCCTCCCAGACATCCCTCACTCATCTTGTCAACAAGGGACAGCACAATTGTTCAGTAAACTCACTGTGGATAGAAAACAGACAAAGTATTGAGATTTGTTCTATAAACCTCACTGTAGAGGGACGGGCTGGCTATGGTAGACTATGTGACAGCTAGTGAGTCCAATTTATTTCATTCCTGCCAAAATGTCGTGCAAATGTAGCTTGGCCTGTCAGCTGCCACAGGTAAAGGTCTAGGAAAATAAGGTAGATCCAGTGCAATATGAAACAGAAAAACTGCTCCCTTCAAATATTGCTGAGATTATTTTGCCAGGCTAAGTGTTCATATACTTTACTCCACATTATCATCACCGCCCAAATTCTTTCTTCAATTGAAGCTAAATGCCTCTCTTATGATCCTTTCTAAGGCTGCACTTAAAACTGGAGTGAAAGTGGATGTTTATATCTTTTTTAAGAATAAAACTAATGTTTCCATTTCAAATAACCATACTCTGAGGACTCAATGATCATTTTCTGTTAAAATTCTTCCAGGCTGAAAAAAGTTACAATTCGAATTCTCCTTTCCACTACTGAAATGAAAATGGAAGGTTATAGGTTTGTTTCACAACGTTTTACGGGACTTTTTAGATTCCTATGGCACTTGAAAACAAAATTATTCATCAAAATAGATGTAGAACATATTCTATTTCTTATGACAAAACAACCTGCTAAAAACTTCAGCACACTATAAACAGCAATACTCAAAGATATTGGTTCAATGCAAAATTGCCTACATATTCCTGGGAAGAAAAGGCTACAAAACTGCTCCTATGCATAATCTAACTTCATGTTAAAGCTGTTGTGAATTAAAATCTGAATGAAAAAGTAGTTTGGAGGTTTTTCCTATGTCCTCCTCATCATCAATTAAAAAAAAATAAAGGCTAGTGCTGGAAAACCAGCTCAAGCATGAAACTCTCCCTATTGGCTCCATTGAGACATCTGCCTGAATAACTTTTTTTCAGATATTCTTTGTCGTCTCCCTTTCCCAATGCTATAGGGCTCTGAAGATTATTAACTTTTCCAGTTAATTAACCTAATTCATCATGCAATTTTAGTGTCAAACATTACACTATTCTTAACTCCCATTTCAAAGACTCTTCCAGGAATATATTCATTTTCTCACTTGACTTATGTATTTTACTGTTTTACTATTTCTTAATATTCTTAGGATTATTTTTTTCATATGGCTAAAACATTAACTCTATCTAAGAAATATCAAATAACAGAGATCACTTTACTGATTTCCATAGGAAAAAAGAAGCTTGTATGTATTTACGCACCAGTCAATGCCCCAGATCGTGTTTACTGTTGGCCTTTATTGTCTTACATATAGAGTTCTACCCAACATCAGTGAAACATTTTCTTCAATATTATTTTAAATCAATAATGATAAAATCAGTTCATTTAATGTAAATATCCTACTTTAATGTATATCTATAACAACACACTATAATAAGCAGAAACAGAATAACAGAATCATAGAATGGTTTGGGTAGGAAGGAACCCTAAAGATCATCTAGTTCCAAAATACAGTAGGATTATTACATTGATTAAATTTCAGTATGAATTCATCTATTTACTTCAGTGGCTCTGGTTGAAAATGGATCATATCTATTTATTTAAATAATTTAAAGAATCTTTTCTGCCTGATATAGATTTGGTGTTTTTATTATCATGAAGGGTATAATCTCAAGGTAACTGCACTGTGCACTGCTTAGCTGAATAATACTGAAAAAAATGCTGGAAAAGAAAACATGCATCTCTTGTTTCATTGCTTTGTACAAACACTACAGAAAGAAATATCAAAGGTAATGTAAGATGGATTTCAAACTGATCACGCAATTGGAAAATTCAGTAGCATTCTGTAAACTTTAAAGATGGCTCAGGGGCACCACTGCAGAACTAAGATAAAAGAACAGAGATGATTATCTGTTCTCCTAAAAGAACATTCCACCTGTAAGATGTCAGAAGGTTTTTGACCACAATCAGTATTTTGCAGCTTAGATGTCTATCAATAGTACATAAGACATTTTTGTTTTAAATGAAAATTTCTTCTTTTGTATTTCTTGTGGAATTTATTTTGAACGCTATTGGTACTTACACCATTGATACAATTTGTAACATATTTGTATTCAGTAGTTGTTAATTTGTTTTGCTGAAAAGCTCCAGGAAATAATAATTTATTGATTTCTCTTACCACAAGCACTCATTTTCTTTTTTCTACATCTCTTTTTTTTTCCTTCTTAGATAATTCCTCTAAAATACAAAACAGAGAATCTCTGGGCAGATATTTCACTGAAAACACAGGACAGTAGTTGAAAGCATGAATCTTTTGTGAGTAAAAACAATATATGGGTTCATTTGGTGATGCAGTGGTATTAAATACTGTGATACCACGAGTTCATTCCCAACAGAGCTTTCCAGGTTATAAACCTGAGCGTGATAAAAGGACAAAGCTCTAAGACTCAAGGAGGAATTTTCTTCTCTGAAGACCTGCCTCCTAGTTAGGCAGTCTTCTGATACCTGTCTGCTGGAAAATTTGTCTTTTCACCTGCTTCTAATTGACTGTTTCACACTAAGCAGAAGCAGCAGGGAGCTCCCAAAGGGAGCGGAGGCGGGCAGTGCTGGCTGGCTGCTGATGGAGGCTAACAGAGAGCCTAGATCTCTCTGTAGAAACCCTTCCTAGAATTTGTAATGCTGAGGGGAAACAGTCCTATTTGCAGGAAAATAGTTCTGGAGAGAGAAGCAAAGTTTAATTATCCTTTAATTTGTGAATCTCATAATTGTTTATAGTAAGTTTTCTTCTGTCCATGACAAACCCCAAGAGTAAGGCATTGTCACTTAAATTCTATTGAAAGCTGTGCACAAGGCTGTTTACAGGGATTTTTTTTTTTTTAAATTTCAGATCATTATGACCTAATGATCAACCCATTACAGCAAAGTGCTAAAAGCAGAGACACAGCAAGAGTAAATATAGCTTGCATCTATGCCAGATTTGGTTGTCTCTTGCACTCTGTGTTATTGCTACAGAGAGCAATAATGCGAATCATCCGATTAGAGCCACTAACAAAATTCTTAACATCAAAACTGATGAAGTCAGTGAAAACTGTGCCAGAATTTTACCTACTGTATTCAGCACATTGTATTTGCATTTTTACACAATGCAGGCTGTAATAGCTGCTTTTTAACCTTATGTTTTTAAAATCAAGCAAACCTCTTCTTAGCAAAATGTCTTTGGATTTACAGAAGTTTCCGACTGAGTCTCATCTCTACTTGGGAAATACGTTTCCTGTTACTATTTCATAAAGCTATATAAAAAGTTTGAAATAAAATACCTTGAACTACAGTGGATGGATTCAATGTGTTTATAGGTTAAAGCTCCATTAGGGAACCAAGCACAGAAACATGAGATGGAGCTTTTTATTTTTATTTGAACTTAGTTTTTATTTCTGTATTTTACTATTAAATGGCTTGTTCAACCACATCTAGAATTATAAAACATCAGACATCTGTGGTTTTATTGTCAGTCACCCACTGTTTTCCTGCTTGTGGAAGTCTCTTGGCTCTGACACTGATAAATACTATAGAATAAACTGTTTCTATATTTAAATCTATAAGCAGTACATGGTTAGCAATAACTGTTACAAGTATTGATCTTATCTTCCTCAGTTCAGAATAGTAATTCCATTTTCGGTTTGCAACTTTGCTCAAACATTAAATTAGAAGATGTAGAAATGCAACCCATTGTTGAAAAGTCATTTGGTATGTTTTTAGGCTTTTTTTTTTCATTTGAGAACTATTAGTAGTATAACAATTTCTTGCTTAATGCTTGTAAATCAGCAACTGCCTTGAAAAGTAACATGCTCCTGTGATGGAAACAAAACCAAGAGATTAAGATTAAACTACCATGTTGGCCCTCTAATTGCATTGAAATTGGAAAATATGTAGCAAAAGTTAAAAAGAAAAGCAAATTAACAAGAAAATGTGGGTTCTATTTATTGCCTAGCCTGCGTGACAGCATTACTGAGACTTTCAGGAGTGCTTCTGTTTGCAGATCCTGTTTCTTTAGTGGCCTATCTGCCTTAACCTCAAAACCAGGAACTGCTTCACAGTTGAACGTTAAAGACACTCCTTTAAAACAAGCAGAAACAGACAATTTCTCTGTGCTCTGGGTGACAGAAGTGCCATCCTAACCTCCTACTTGCAATGCAATAAACAGAGCCAACCCTGCCTTTATCAGTGATCCTATTCTAGGAGGAAGCAAGCGCCTTTAAAGCCCAGCTCTCCTCTGAGAAGGAACAGAATTTTGATATGAGTTGCTTTTACACCCATTATAATTAACTTACAAGTGCATTTCTTACTATTAGCCTTAACATCCTAAATTGGGACTATGGAGCTGGATTGTTTTCTAGAAAAAAGTGTCAAATTTGTATATTTATAGCCATGCAATCTTCCTTTTTTAAGTGCTGCTACAAATGCATTGTGGGTCAATTCTGTTGATAAAACTGAAGGAATAGATGATACATCTGCTTTATAACACTGTATTAGTAAGAAGTTTAATATTCATCATACATCATTATATACATCAATAGTATAAGCAAACTATACCAGGAACCGTAAGAGTTATATATCTGCTAAGAAAAATGTGAAAAAGGGCTGAGTGTTTGTTCCTTATGACAGAAGTACTTACAGTTTTACCAATGAAAAGTAAAAAATAAAGACACTCCCAGCCCTCGCTTAAAAATAGCTGTTCCCTATATTTTAATTCTCTACTCAAATGTATTTTCCCAATCATAATAGACTTTAAAATACTATATACTCCCAAGTTAAGTTAGATATTGGTCTGTATCTAAGTGTTGTCCTAGTAAAAACATGTACACATCATGCCTTACTATGTCAACTCATTAATATAAGCTCACTGGGTTAGCATGTTAGTTTGGGCAGTCCAAAAGTACCGACAGAACCTCAAAATTGATTTGTATGTAGTGCAATGATCAGTTCTTACATCAGACAGCTTTCATAACTGGATGAAACAGTGCAACTGCATGAATCTCCTACAGGAGTGAAATCGGGATTTAAATAAATTTGTAGCAGAATGAGCAGCCCTTGAAAGCCAAGAAATGAGAGACACAATTCCCACCTTTGTAATGAACACAGTCTGTGACTTTAAGTATCCAAAAATTATTTACCATAATTGTATGCCAGAAGGACTTTGAGATCTTTGAGTAGAAGATGTTCTGAAAGTGCAGCTCTTGGAACCAATTTACAAAAGAACTGAAAAAAAATGTCTTACAAGACATAACCAAATATCTCCAACTAATGGTGATGTATTGATAGATTTGGAAATATTTATGATAATCAGAAAAGCATTCTTCTAACCCTAATGTGAAGATAGTATTTCCAGTTTAAGTACCATAGACCACATTCATATATGCCCTTAAATGACAGTGAGAAATCTAAAAGCTTATTACCCTACAGCAGTGATGTCTTTAATTTTAATAAAAATATAACTGTGACATGCCTGACCTTATAAATAATATTGATGTAATGATTTTAAATATTATTTGAATGTCATAGCAGTAATAGCAGCCTAACTGGACTCGTAATTAATACAAACTATGAAATTCTGCTATTTTATGCAGTCCCTGGAAGAATACCAGCAGAAAGGGTACAGAAAGCATCCTCTTGGACCCTACCTCTATACCAGCCTCTGAGAAATTAAGGATGTAAAATATTTAAAGAATATATAGGGTACACACAGTCCTTCTCCAAAAATAACAGGCGAAAAAATAACTTTTCTGCATTGTGAGTTCAAAATCATATGTTATGTTATGTTGTTATGGTTTAACCCCAGCAGCAACTAAACATCACACAGCTGCTCACTCCCCACTAGCAGGTGGGGAGAGAACTGGAAGAATAAAAGCAGAAAACTTATGGGTTGAGATAAAGACAGTTTAACAAGTACAGCAAAAGCTGCACACACAAGCGAAGCAAAACAAGGAATTGTTCACTCCTTCCCATGGACAGGCAGGTGTTCAGCCATCCCCAGGACAGCAGGGCTCCATCACATGTTAACAGTTACTTGGGAAGACAAATGCCATCACTCTGAACGTCCTACCTTCTTCTCCCAGCTTTTTACGCTGAGCATGACGTCACATGGTTCAGAATATCCCTTTGGTCAGCCGTCCCAGCTGCGTCCCCTCCCAACTTCTTGTACAACCCCCAGCCTACTCACTGGTGGGGTGAGAAGCAGAAAAGGACTGGACTCTGTGTGAGCCCTGCTCAGCAGTAACTAAAACATCCCTGTGTTATCAACAGCACAAATCCAAAACACAGCCCCATACCAGCTATTACGAAGAAAATTAACTCTATCACAGCCGAAACCAGCACATATGTTAAGGAATTGAAAGTGCTCCCATTGACTTTAGTAACAGAGAATCTATACTTCAGACGAGTAATTTATAACTCTTTTTACTAGTAACGACAACTGACAGTGAATCGGCTCCACTGCAATGAGAATCACTGGTTGCTCACAGAAACTCAGTGCTTATAAAACCTCTGACAGAAACATACTTATTCTGCTCACTATTACCTTGTGCTTGCTCCTTTCTCTCATTAACTGTACTCCCCTCTCTGCTTCAAACATGATTTCTTCTTTGCAGGGGCTTGTCTTATTTGAATACAGAAATGGCATAAAGAAAGAGAGAAAGACTCAAATATTGACTCCATCAAAATCTCTGTATGTAAATCTCATATGCTGTAGGTTTTAGTAAGATTAAAAAAAGACGTTTCCTTAGTTTGCATTCACTTTTCATTAATCAGGACCTAGAACACCCCTATCTGCAATAACCATACATTCCGGAAACAAAAAAGCCACAAGCTGTCTAGTGGTGTTCATGGAACTCCATACTGGCTTTTATATTCACTGTAAAATCCAAGCAATTTTACAGATGTTTACACCTCTTTTTCAGATAGCAACACAATAAAAAAAAAAAAAAAGCAAATAAGTAACATTTATGAGAAATAAAAAGGTAAAGGCACTCTGCATTTTCAAACCTAGAAGAATGAAAGAGCTATAGCCTGGCTGATACATTGCATTTTAAAGGCTATGGGAGAAGAGCAGCAATGAAAGGTAATAAATTAGGAAAGATGTATTTTCATTAGTGTATGATACATACTTGTTGTTTGACAAAGAGTTTGACAGTGTAACAGACTGTAAGGTGGTACAGTAAATGTTTCAGTGAATTCAGGGCACTGCACTTAAGAATCATAAAAAAGGATTACTATTGAACACACTTTAAGGGCATAATTTACTATGCTGCATTTGCAGGTACGGTTTGCAGCACAGATGTACAGTCTCTTCCTCTTTCTTTTTGTTATTTTGGATAGTATTATCTGATAATAAAACCAGTTGCACATGTATTAACTGCACTAGAGCAAACGAGATACTCAGGTGTCTCCAAACCTCCTCAGTGTTCCTCATCCAGGATCGTGCTACACAACTCTAGGGAAGGTTGATTTGGGTTTATCAGTTCAGGCTCTGACCTGCAAAAATCCAGTTATATTGTTTCCATACCATAAAGCATTTTGGTTGTGCTTTATGAATAAACACATAATAACTCCTCTGTACCTTCAATAATTCAGAGTTCTAAAGAACCGATACAGGTAGGGTCCAGAAGAGGGTAAGGACAGACTTCGTCTTTGCCGCTAATGAGATTACCAACAAGTTTTTCTCCCCTGTGATTTAAGTAATACCTAAATGCATGTCACTGTCAAATCCTAGTGAAGACATCAGTATTTTTTGCCTCTGTACAGAGTTGAAGTCAGGATTGCCCTTAAATTACCTCATGTTTAAGCTACAGTTTCTCCTTAATATTTACCTGTGTACTTTATATTTAAAGAACAGCCTTCTGTAAAAAGTCACAACAAAGCTCACCTATCTAAAACCAGACGATGAGATAGAAACTTATTTTACTTAAATCATCTTTGATATGAAGATATTTGAACAATGTCGATTTTGTCAAGCAAATGGCTTGAGAAGAATTACATAAAAAATGCCAAAGGTTCTTTAAGTACTCAGGCTTAAAATTTGACTTTTCAATTAGCATGACAATAGTGTCAGTGTTAATAATCACTAACCAGAATTAAAGAGGACATCCCCAGGCTCTGGAAAAACAAAATGTCTTGATGCATAAAAGTTTCAAGCATAGCACATACACACCTAAAAATATAAAGAAAACTCCTAAAAAGCCAAAAAATGCCTGAAATACACAGGCTTTTCCAAACACTTTTGTCAGGCCTTTTCCATTGATTATCCACTTTTCTTTTTCTTCTTTCTAAACTATTGTCTCTCTTCCTTCCATTTTTCCTCTTTCCTAACTGTCTTGGTGGCCTAACTCTCTTCTTCATTCACCATCTCTTGGTGTCTAGGGTTTTTTTCACTTTAAGATTGTCTAAACAGACAAAAGATCTCCACCCTTCTCTAAATATTTAATTAGTTCTTCATTAGTAACTGTTTTCATTACTGTTTTCTGCCTGAACTGTTTTCCTATCTCCAGCATTTGCCAAAATGTTATAAACAACATTTTTTTTTTTTTCCCCCAACAGAGCCCCTGGTCTCTGCTTTTTTTTATTGCTTCTGTTTATCTTACACTGTACACTCAACATGTTAATTCAATCGTTTTTCAGATTGCCAATATCTCAACCCAGCACACAATATAGTATATTTGGAAAAAAAAAAAAAAAGTGCTTCTTGGTGTATTTGTTTAACAATTTTTACCTTATTTTCCTAAGAAAGCAGGATAACTGCATTTATCATATCTATCCTCTGAAATTATTCACTAAGAGCAAACAAATTAGAAGTTGGAAAAGAGGACACCTCAAAGACAAAAAGGCCCTAAAAATTTAATAGAAATCAGTGGCTACAAGCAGTAGGAGATACAAATTACTCTTTGCCATGAAGGAAGCCAAGTGAATCCTAAACAGTCAGCTCTCCAGTCCGCCTAAACATACTGGCCAGCCAAGTGCATGCATCCTCCCTCCTGGTCACAGTACACAATGTCATTTTGCCAGTGAGAGTGCTGTGAAGATGGAAAACCTGAGAATATTTCAATGGGCAAGGATAAGACTTTTTTTTGACACCACCTATTGTCTAGTGTTTTGTTTTAAGGGCTGTTTATATATGTGTATCTGTCCACCCATCTATCTAACAGTTAAAAAATTATCCCAGGCAAAAAGATTACCTGACCAAAACAAATTAAATTAATTTTAAGAAGGTAATATACAAAAGACTGTGTGCAAAACTTATAAAGAATCCCTGAGTTAAGTCAAACAATTCCCAGCTGATAATTTCATTGATTTTAGGCGATCAAAGCCTTTTAATAAGGTGGAAAGAGAGAAAAAAAACATTTCACACAAAAGCAACAGCGAGACAGTAATAAATAGGCATTTTTTTTTTTCCCCACAGCCATGACTAAATTAACTTGAACTGAGTCCAGGTACCTGAACTCATATAGAATGATAAATAAATTAGTGAGAACTCTTTCTCCAATTAATTACCTTGTTTTAGGGGCAATGCTTGGTTTTACTGTTCTGGAACTATTGGGAAATCAGGTATCTTTTAACTGACTCTACATAACTATAGTACTAATATTCCTCTAACTTTGGGTAAAGCTTGGATAGATTTGCATAGAGAAGTCCTCTTTAAAATATCATCTAACTGTACAAAGATACTTCTCTCTAGGGATGCGTGTCCTATTTTGACAAATAAGCTGCATGTAAACACTGAAACTGTATTATCACTGCCTAACTGGAATTATTAAGGATTGGAGAGGGTCAAGACATTTACTTCTACCTCTAAAAGTCTAACTCCATTTCTCTCCATTCCAAAATTCAAAAATGGACCTACAAGAAGCTTTGGCTCTCCTATTTCTACTAATAATCATAGACTTATACCTATACAAATTCAAACCCTTCACAACTCTAGATTTTCTTTCTTATCCCAAGACTAGAAAAAGTGTAGCAGCACAGCATGAAGGGTAATATGTTGTAAGAGAAGAAATTGCTAAGTCACTTGCCTTGCAACAATGCTGTACTTTGGCTAGTGGCAGCAATGTACCTTGTGAAAAACTACGGAGGGCCACGTTCCTATCATGTCTAAAAGACAAGTAGAAGACAGTCTTATTTTCATGATTTCAGATCTATCTGTGTTTCTGTTTACACAGGTGAAGTTAATAGTCATTAAATAAGCTAATCAAAAAAATATCTTCACGTAAGTAATTTTTTAAAAAAATCCCATAGCTAAATTTAGCTGTTAATATTTGATGATTTATTAAAAATAAATAAGCATTTTTATAAGATAGACATTGGAATTAAATTGTTTTTAATATTGACTTTCCAGTCTATCTTAAAATATTTGGACATTATATAAACTTTAATTCAAAGATCAATAGCTTCAGTTTATGCAGAAATGTCACTATGTCTTAAGGGAATAACAGTTTATTTCAGCAAACATGAAAGTAAACACTGAGGCAGGAAACCTGCTTTATTTCTCATAAATATTTTATTTTGTTTCATCAGCTGTGCTACAGAGTTTAGTTCTTAGCACTGTTAATTCTTCCGTTACACTTCTTACAGTAGATGTTACTCTGCAATTATTAATGGTCAGCCAAAATCAGCTTGCATTAGAATGTTCCAGCTAACTTCACAATTGTTTACATAACTCTAATCAGGATGGAAAACTATGCATATTTAATTTTTTGTCACCACAACATCAGTGAGACGGTAATAACAATAAGAAACTAACCAATGAAAGTCTTGATGTGAGGTACTTTGGCACTAACTGTCCAATTTTGCCTTTTAAAGTGAATGTGATCAAGACCAGCGATTGCTGAATGTGTGGTTTGAGCTAATGAGGTGTGAACTATTATCAGTCTTGGGTTAGATTTTCAAGGCAGGCATGAATAATTTTTCCCACGAACTATTGCTTCAGGAAGAGGTTGAGATTTTTATCTACCAGCATTCACTGTTTCCTGTTAGTTACAGCTCCCAAAATAAACTCTTGTGAGCACTATTAGTCCTCTTAGCTAACAGTAATTTGTATTTTCCAGACACTTCAGGAACTTTATTTAAGCAGGTTCATAATTCTACTTCTATGTATAACTCAGATATATGTAAGACAACGCATTATTAGCTTATACTATTTTTATTCTCAGGAAGAAGCACAAAATTATTTAAATTATGTGTGACAATTTCTACACAATGAAAAAAAGAATATGCAGGGCAATAGTGAACCAAACAAAAGGGGAGCTAGGAAAACATACTTAACCAAACAGTTTTTATGGTTCTTCATTCCTGAAAATCTTCCTGTGCTACACAGCATCATCACTAAGATGAATTAGATTAGCACTCACAACTCTAATGCAGACAATTTTGTCAAGGTCATTAGGTGTTCAATAGTGTTTAGTAAAGCTGTAAAAAATTACACCTGGATGACTCTGTAATGGTTTGTGTATCAGGAAATGGGAAATGTCGTGCAGATTGGTTACAGATTATTTTAGGGGATTAGTTACAGTGCTTGAAGATGTATTTGCTAGGGGTAAAACTAGGCAGACAACAGGTTCAGAATCATCTGTTATAAATTCTAATTTTGTACCAAGCACAGGCCTATCAATTTGTGTCTAATTATATTCTTCCATGTGAGATATAAAATACCTCAGGGTTTCTATAATAAAGGCTCATTAATGTGGACGAGAAATAATTCTGAAACTCTTTCTGCCAGGGCTAATGTTAATACAGATTTTAATTGCTCTTACAGGATATTAAAACACAGATTTTTCTTTTTAAATCAGTTTTAATCTAATCATTAAATGGAGCCATTTTTGTAACCCTATATTTTCAAGTATTGCATCTTACACTGATGGGTAGTGCGTCATTACCAGTCATGCTGAACCAGAGAATAAAAGATGAAGTATAAAAGACAATATTATCAAAGATATATGAGAGTCAATGTCCTTCCATTCCTTGAAATTCCCTTTTCTAACCTTTAAATTATCCTCTTCCTGCTTAGATAAGTACGTATTCTAAAATATACTTGTAAAATAAAACAGTAAGTATAACGAATAAAAAAGAATTAGCATCACGTTGTAATTTAAAGCAAGTCAAGATTTTTCTCCAGGGTAAAAGACAAAAGCAAAATCCCTCCAACAAAGACTTTCACTTTAAGAACTAAATTGCTAACCTTTGATCTCAAGGAGACAATTCTTTGGAAGCTAGTCTGTTCAGGTTGCTAGAGGTGAAAACCAAGAGCAGAATAGCATTTCAGACTGATATTACTTGACTTCAAGGGCAGACAACTTAACATCTCTGTTCCTCAGTTTCCCATGTTTTATGGATGAAGAAAAAATATTATTTTTACCCAAAGTAAAAAAGCAAATGCTCTGTTGTCAAATTCCGAAAAGATTATTGTATTTCATTAGCTTTTTGGAAATAGCATTCAAGTAAATATTCTGTACTGAAAAAAAATAATATTCATGGACTTGGTGGTGATGGAAGAGACACTTTTATGCACACCTTGTCAAACCGCAAAGTACCACTAGCCTCAGGGCTGCTATTGTTTGAATAGATGACAGGTGCATTTGTCACAGGATGCATACTATATAGCCACCTAGATAAATAAAATATATGATGGGTAAAAGGGCCTTCATGTTTTAAGTTTTGTCAGGAGAAGGGGAAAAAGACAAAAAATGAAAGGTTCTCACTGGGCATTCTAAAACACCAGCAGATTGAAAAATAAAGCTGACTTGAAGAAGCAGTTCTTGTGATAGAACTGACAGTTCTTTTATAAAAGGGAGCTGAGATAACAATAAACTGATAAATAGATTTATAAAACCACTATGTGTGTTCAGTAGAAGTGAGAATGGGACTAAACTTTTGATATCGTGGACAAGAATTAGCAGCAGAGAAATACAAGAGTTTTCTGTACATTCATGTGCTTAGCAACACGAGGAATATATTAAGGTATCTTAAGAGATATTTCATCTGAAAAATTTATTATCAAAATATCTTACTTAGAATTTCTTCCTCCCTTGACAGCTGCATGAAAATATCCTGAAAATGATATTTATAAAAAATTACTTGGGAAAAACTCTACTAAGAGTCTTTTGGGAATTTACTGCATTTTCTTGTGGGTTATCATATAAGAACACAAATTCCACAACAGATCTGCATAATGTCTATTCAACATTGAATGGGTGAGGTAGGATTAAAAAAAAAAAAAGTTGTAAAAGAAAGAAATTGGCCAATTATTTCACAAACAAGAATGAATAATCAACATTGTTTTTATCCAGGGTATATATGCTTTAACAGTTGACTTTTGGTAGAAGGACTCTTTCAGTGATGCCATAAACAGATTCCAATTAAGAACTGTAAAACTTCTGTTTGTCCTAGTAAGTGGACTAGAGAAATAATATCGTTGAGTTTTTCCCCTTCAGGAAATGGTTTCAGAGTACTTCTAGAAAACTAGTTGCTACTCACAAATGTCAGTGCCTTAATTACCAGTTAAATTCATTTCATCATTAACATGCCATTTAGTTGTATGCACCGTTAGCTTTTCAGGTTTCAGTTTAGAAATAAATTGTGACTGAAAATTGTATGACCTAAATATCCTCCACACAAATAGAAATGACCAGCACTGGGAGGTAACAGGACAAATCTAAGAACTGAAAAGACTGTTTCTGCAATGCAATGCACCCAGAAATGTCTCAATACAGGCTGGTCACTGCAGGCGTGCGTTCCTAACCTGACAGACAGATTTCTTTCTCTCCCTAGACACCAAGGGCCTTCTCTAAGCACTCAGTTGCTTTCCCACTTAAGATTCATCATATTTGTAACTCTTAACCTCAGATTTACATTGAACAATCTTTGGAGACCTTGAAAGAGAAAAAGGAGGACTTATATCAACATTCACATGAAAGCATGCAAGCAATGCATTTAAAAAAAATTATTTGGATATTTTACAAGCTTAACTTTTATTAGAAGAATTCAGTATCTATTTGGGGATGCAGTCTTTCCTTCTTTTCTTCCTTCTTTCAAAATGTTGTTACCAAAAAAAACCAAATGAAGGTGTTTAGACTTCAGCATATCTATTTTTATGAGTTCCCTTGGTTCTTCAATTTAAATATTTGATAAAATTCACGTTAAAATTATTTACATCAATTAAAAGCTCACTTCACTATCATTCCATCCCTTTTTTCTGAGTGTGTAGTCATACATCTGTAGCTGGAAGAGCACACACAGACTCCATTCAATGTTTGACATGCTTCCAACTCTGCTTCCCCTCTCTTGCTCCTGCCCGGGTCAGTGCTCCCACACCTGCCTTACCCTCCAATGCTGCATCTGCCGCTGTGCATTACTGCCTGCACGAGTTTTGCTTTCTGCTCTCTCGTGTTTTCCAAAACAGCTTTTCTGAGAGCACAGTGGATCTTCCTCCCCAAGTTGCTTAGCCCTCATCACATCACCATGGCTGATCTGTTGGAATTCCTACAGAATTCACAGGCCAAAAATGATAGCCAGGTTAGCTGAGACTTTTCAGAAGCTAACAGCTTGGCCCAAGATACAATTAACTTTCCTTGGGTTAGGAAAAAAAAAAACCAAACCTCCAAATTCCCCCAAATCCTTTAAAGTGCAATCTCTTTTGTCAGATTTCAGGCTCCTTCCTAGGGTTTCCCCTAATCTCTTCCTTAGAAATAATTAAATGTTTTATCAGGTGTTTCCCCCCAAATCAGAAGTAGCTTGTACAGAAATTTTCAACCTGAACAATTATTATATTATCAAATTATAAACATCTGACACAAGCATACAGCAGAAAACACGAGGCAACTAACTCCAGCAGCACTAGAAACTTCAAGCACAGAACAATGTATAATTGTGCAGGAAATAAAAGTATGGAGCTTTGTAAAAGTATTGAAATGAAAAGAGGGCTGCTGTGAGGGAGAATTATAGCTTTACTGTGAGCATTTTATATAACTGTATTAATAAGATATAAAAATGAGAACAGCAACTAATGCAAAATTTAAAGTATTAGTTGTGAAACTTCTGCCTTTAATAGCAAAAGGTGCAACAAAACCTCTCACTTCTTAATATGAATGTTTCCACATATATATAAAATGTTATTTCTAATAGTTTGCAAAAACAGGAATAATAGAATAAGAGAAATGAAATGGCAAATATTAAATCCTGTTCATTTCTACAGAATGACAATAACCTCTGCATTTTCCTTAAAAATCTTGAGTTTATAATTTGTTTGGTATGTGTATTTTCAAATGGCTCGGCCTCTTTTTCTGCTCATCCTAAATATTTGCAAGATTCTGAAAAGCAAATTAATAATGATTTTTCAGACAAACCAACAACATAATTGTATTAAAAATCATTCTATATGCTTTAGTCAGTCCCAAATACACAATTTTTTGTGCAACGTGAAGAATAGGTATATGCATTAAATCAATAACAAACATGCTCTAAGAAGCAAGAAAATTGTTAAAAAAGGAATAATTTCTAATAAATATCTCAGACCTATAAAGAGATGTGACCCTATGATATTTATATTTGACTCAAGGCTTACAGACTACTATGTTGGTGTAATACCTGCAAAAAAAGCACATGTGCATCTTAATCAGAAAAGCCTGTGCTAAAAATTCCTGTGCCTGAAATGTTATGACTGAACAAGAGACCAGGTTGCCAGTTCTCACTAAGTATCTCTTCAAAAGGTAATTTTCAGAGAATTTTTGACTCCTCAGGAAGTTCCCATCAGTGGACAACTCCTTTATCTTTTTTTCGTCCTCAATTTAAAATTAGCTCTATTAAAAAGAAAATAAAGAACTGTTGAGCCAACAGAGCGGCACAATCCCCTTTGGCTTTTCACTCCCTTGGGCTGGGAACTTTTCCCTTCTTATGTCTGGTAGCAATATGCACACCTGTTGTAGTTAAAAGGAAAAAATGCTCCATTTCAGGGTGATACACATTTTCCTCTGACATTTATAACTATCTCTGACTCTAAGGAGAACACAGGCACGTTTCAGATCCAGCCAGTAGCACAGCCAGTATGCTACATGCAGGCTAATAAATTTGAATAGTGTCCATTTTTGCTTTGGGTTGTTTGTTTGGGTTTTTTGGGGGGTTTTTTTTTTGTTTTGTTTTGTTTTATTTTTTTTTTCCTAGGAGAATGCTTCTATTTATATCTTATGAACTCTTTAATCTTTGCATGTGCACTAGAAAATTAATAGAAAACCAGCTTGTGCTGTAGTGAGAGATTTTAAAAGTACAGCCATAAAACACTGATACCCATTTTTACAAGGTGAATTTTTACATGTTTGAGAAAAGGCTCCACATCAATCTACTCATTTAAGCTGCCAAACGTGTGTTTTTTTTTACCATGCACCTGTCACACGTCTGTATTAATTACAAAAAGGCTGAAACAAGTAGTTGGGTTTCTTCTCTCTTAAAAACCCACAATATATGAAATAGCAGACACCAGCCACTAGTTACCAGGGTAAAATATTTAGTAGGATAGATATGGTAATGCAAAGTTTTATACTTAATTTTAATGAAGTAAAACTGAAATATATGAACTGTAAAAGATTTTGTACAACACAAAAGGTAAATAATGAGGCAGAGTCATTGCTTAGTGCCTATGTTGATGTATTTATGTAATTGTCATCTAGTTTATTATTCATGTGGGAAAAATTTGATTTTTTGCATAGATTTTAAGTTCTTAAACAGCTGTCCTACAATCCAGTGGTACTTAAAAGAGTTTATATATTTTCATAATTGCTTTATAGAACATATTAGGCTAGATGTGAAACACTGAACACCACTCTGAAATACATTTTATATTAAATTAATGCTGTTTTTTATTTAGACACAATTTTCTTCCTAATTATTCTAATTTCAATTTAAGAAACAAATATTCAACTGGAAGTGATTTAGATTTATGCACTTGCTTAACTGTGTGCACTTTAACTTGTGCTTTTTTTGCGTTTTGGGGACTACTCGGTGCATAAAGATAAGAGGGTGGCCCTGGCCTTAGATTGTTTTGAAATTAAATAGGTACAGTTAGCTTGAAGATACTTCTCCAGTCTCTTGTGATCAGAAAATATTGTGAATGAGCACAGAGATTTTTACTTGAAGTCAGAGAATAAAGAAAATCAGTGGACTGTGATTCAAGAAATAAGGAGTGAAATCATGCTTATTCAGAAGTACTTCTGATCATGCAGGTCCTACAGGTAAGTATCTAAATAAGCCACATAACCAAAACAAATGTTTCAAAATCAAGATTATGTTTGTTTATAACCTTATTATGAACCAATTTAATTTTCATTTCTCTTTTGGGAGACTTTTCTTAAACAAATAGTACATGTGGTAGGTACCTGCCATTTCTGCTTCTCCTAACATATTTGGAGTCATAAGGACATGCCTGTTAATAATACGAATTTTGTTTACCCATTAGATTAGAAACATGAAGGACACAAGTGAATCATTTATAGTTTCTTAATTCTCTGTGATGGATTCAGGTCATGTTTTCTGTTATGTCAGATCTGATTGCCAAATTGTCAGCTCTAATGCAAATCTCAGTTTTAATCTCCCTGCAGCCCAATTACAAAATCACTTTTTGATCAAATTCCTAGACTTTAGAGTTAACTTTTTAATTATAAATTGAAAAACTGCTGTTTAAACTTGGTTTTTATTATGTAAAAATAATAAAAACTACTTTATGAGGTACTGATAAAAATTGTTTTTAAACCTAAGCCCAGAAAACATATTTTCATATAATACATGTAATTAAAACTACACAAATCACAGTTGCATGATTGCCTACCTTTATCTTAAGACTGCACGTGAGTTGGCCAGAATTTCAGTTGACCCTGCCTACACCTTTTTTCCATTCTGTGTACACACCCAAACCACAAAACAGGCTTCTGAATGCTGAAGCCGAGTTTAACTCAAATTCAAAATATAGCAATGGACTTTATATATAAAATAGAGACGCTCATTTCTGATGGCAATGGCAGCATAAAAGGTCTTGCAATCAAATCTCACTTTTGCCCATTTAATCCTTTTAGACTTGCTTTCTACCTGATAAATTCTCTTGGTCATCTCTCTTGATGCAAATCTCCCAAGTTGCTTCTCTGTGGATCCTTTTGAGCATCTTTCTGTTCTTCATGCTGGGAGCTAGTTGTGTGTCCAGGAGCGTAGAGTGACCTGGACCTGTGTCCTCAGCTTGCTGTCACCCACACAACCCAGCAGCTCCTCATCCCATGGATGACCCTTTGTGCCCTGGATGCAGCAGCAGCTTGTGAACATCCAATCCATTGCACTACAGAAAAACAGAATATACAATTCACCGTATGCGAACATCTTTTATTCAGGATGACCATCAAGAGACAGGGTATCTTTGACCCCCTTAACTACATACGCTACCACATACAACAGTGAACTGTGAAGACTACAGTATTTGGGTATCAGTAAAGCAAGAGCAACAGGTGCTCAGAGCTCAAACATTAAAAGGTGGTGGTGGGGAGTAAAAAACAAGAGTTCAATGCATACTCCAGGTATGCATTAGTTATTCATACACTCCTCTGGCAAATCACCCCACCCAATGGGTGTGGGAAAGGAACATAAAAAATGTAGAAGAAAAAACTCAACATTGATAATGAAGGGGCCATTCCTTTTCAAAGCAAAATACTGCCATGAAACCCTTAGAGAATTGGAAGACATAGGAACGTCAACGTGCCCAAGAAAAGCAGACAGCATTAAAACGGTTAACTTTATTCATAATGGAATTTGGTTTTAGGTGTAACATTCATTCATCATGTGTTTCTCGCAGCTCTAGCACAGCCTGTCTTCCTTACACCTACCAACATCACATTCATTTTATGCACGTCCCTGTCAAAAATCGGTTGACAGTAGAATGGGGTAAATTTAACTGTGTGCTTTGCAAACCCTACACTTGCTTGCAGACACCCACTGGATTTACACAGTTTACATAATACAATCTATTCTCTTTCTATATAATCAGTGACCACATCAGGAACATTAGAAATATAGAGCATTCACACCACATTTTAAACCAAAAATGCACAACAAACTGGCATCCAGTTTTAAGATTACACTCCTATTAAATGCTCAGGTTTTTTGTTTGGCTTTAGATGTGTTTCAGAAACAAGTAATCTGATGAACGAAGAAATTGATGTATGCTTCCCAAATCTTCAAAACAGTAGAAAGAAATTAATCACATTTTTGCCTCTCAGTTGTTATAACAATGATGAATGATATACTCCTTGAGAAATGTTGCTGAATCATCCAGTAAACTGTTTGCTCTACAGTAGGTCTCGTCCACAGATATGCTGACCTTCAGGGTGTTCCTGACAGGCTCAGTTATCAAAATCTGTTTTTCTGGCACAATTTCTACTCTTCCAAAACTGTAACTTGTTCATTTGTAAAAAAAGGCTGCCAGTAATTGAGCCTGTTTATAACCTTTCTGTCAATTTTTTTCTTTACATAACTCACAAAACAGAAGACTGTTACTGCATCGTAATGATGCATTTAGTGAAGTAACCCATTCTCCATGTCATAAACACATTAATAAGTTAATTTAAGATGAGGGCAAACTGTAACTTTGTTCAGCATACCGAAAGCTGGTAATTCAGGAGCTAAGCTTTTCATCATTTACATAACTGACTAAAAAAGGAACTAAAAATAAAAAATTAACACTGAGTGTTTACCATCTGATATGCAAATTTTCTCTGAAGAGGTTTTCTAAGTTTCTCTTGTAACTACCTGAAACACAACTTTAGAGAGAATGACAGTCAGCCTGGGTCAGGGCTCCACAGAGATGGCCACACCCATGACCATACAGGTTCTGTACTGTGGCACAGTTCTGCAGTTACACAGCAGAATGGCTCCCACTAAGGTGAACATTCAAATACTCATTTAATTTTTAAGCATATCAACAGCTCTACTACATTCAGAAAAATCACTTATGCTCCTAGCATTAGCTACGTACTCCCTCTTTACTACCAGAGTCCCTGGATCTTTATGGAGAAATGTTGTTTGTAAACAGTATTAGGGGACATTATTACCTGCACATTGAGCTATCTCAAATTCGTTCTGTCCCACTTGTTAGGTGAGCCACTGCAGTATTATTTCTCTCAAGAGAATGGATAAAGAGTTGAATATGTAATAACATCCTACAGCTTGAAAGAACTTAAACATTTTAATTTTACCTGAAGTAGTGTTCCTGACACATCTGTAATTACTATAAACTGGACTTTAGTTTTAATTTTGACTAGTGTGGAACTTAGCAGGCACTGTAAGACAAGACTGGCAAAGCCTTCAGGAAAGACGCAACCTGACATATGATATTTGAATTCTCTACAACTCCCAGAGGAAGAGTTTCTCCTACTCAGGTGAGAAAACCCTGATCTATGGAGAAATTTTATCATACACGCTAGCTCTAAACAAGCCAAAGAGAATTAATATCAAAATACAATGAATCAAAGGCGCAGCAGCAGTTTACTGTTTTTCTGCTTCAGCACAAGCAAGTGCCACCACGGCACAAGGGCTGACTGAAATCCATTTAAAAAAGCCATGAGAATACAGAAACTACACTGAAATTACGTGAAATCATGATTCAGCAAATATAAGACTGACATCTTGCAGGCATCTCAGAGTTTTTCACCACAGGAAATGTCTTAGAAGGCATTACCTTAACAACCTAGACGGATGCATTCATTGCGTGATTGTAGTAAGAAGCATGTTTACCCCATGTGAAAGGATGTTCAATATGTATACATGTAGGGTACCTATATACTTCTAACGTAAATTACACAAAGTCCTTATCATTTATCATTGCTTATCATCAGTACCACATTACCATCTGCAGACAATTCTTTCTTTTTTTTACAACCACTTTTAATGGTAAGGCAAATTAACAAGTTTTTCAGAGCACTAACTCTGTAATAGTTTCCTTTTTTTGTGTGTAGTAACAGATGGGTGTATATTTCTTGAGATAAGAGAATTAATAATCTTTTATTTGCAAAGCAATTTTCTCTCTCATTGTAACCAATATATTTTATTATGTATGCATTAAAATCCAGTTAAACGGAAAAAACAAATGCATCTCTGTACCAAATATACAAATTAAACTAAATTATTAGGTGAAATGGTCAGTTGAACTTCTTCCTTTAATGACAGACAGTGCAATCCTTATGCAAATAATAAAACTCTAATTAAAAATAATAAATTCCATCTTTCAGTTCTCTACAACATTTTGCTGAAGGAGTTAGGAGAGAGACTACAATATTCCTAACTTAGTAGAGAAGCAAAAATCATCAGTTTCCAAGATTTACTCATATGATCATTCTTAAGTTTTCTACAAAGTGAGTATTCTTGCTGACTGATCAATGAGTACAACTTTTTGAACTTCACTGCTGATGCACATACATTTGAACACGAACGACTACTTCTTTGTCTTTTCCAGTCCAGAATTATATACCACAATAAGCTTCCTGGATTAAATTTTGAACAATTTTTAACAAATCTGAACAATTGTGACATTTTTCTTTATCCAGAAAGAAAAAGAAACAAATCTTTTTACTGGTGGTAACAGTGATTATTCTGTAGTGCAGTATAGGCAAGTAGCATAAATTGTTGGGGGAAACTAAAGACCATGGGAATGAGAAGTGAAGTACTTATTTCCTTTTCTTTGTTAAAAACACTCTAAATTCACCTTTCATCTTCTGATGTGTAGAGGGTCATTGTTCTCTTGGAGTACACACTGCATTTTTCCTGTGCTTTGACCATTTCATGTCTGAGTAAGTGACCTAACTATTCCGATCCAATTCTAAACTGTCATTCTTCTCAAAGTAAATAATATAATCTCAGTTTAATAATTCCTGGTATGTATTTAATAATACATCTTATTTATTTTTATCTCTAAAGAGAAAAAAATTTATTTCCAATGAAAATAGGTTTAAAAAAGCCCCACCCTTCTAAATTTGAGTAGATCATCTTTAATGATCTAATGTTCTTTTTCCTTGAGAAAATGATACCTTCCAATCCTCACGTTTTAGGGAAAACAAAGACTTGGAGACTTACTATTAGATATTTCATTTATCATCTTTAAGAAAGGCCATAAAAAGATCACTAAGTTATTCAGTAAAAAAAGACTGCAATGATATAAAGACTTTTGTTTAACTGTATTGCTATACTGACATTTAATTCACCGTTACTGAATATTTCCATAAATACTTCTGCAAGTGACTCTAACTTTAAAGATGAAATCTGGAAAATTACTTACAGTTGGGTCCATTTTTGTCTTTGCAGTCTCAGAGGGGTTGCCTATGAAAAATAACATATCTATTCGAAAAACATTCAGCAATAAGAATCGTAAGATCATTTTACTGATGAAATAAATTTTTTCCTATTAAAACATGGTCCACTGCAATGATATCCCATTCTTGTTACTGCTGTATTCAGGTAATTCTTAGCTCAAAATGCAAATAAACTTTTTGCAATGGCAAACCAACAGATTCTCAATAGATGCAAGAGGAAGCATCTACAAGAGTTCTGATAAAATCACAGCTTTTAGAAGCCTGTCTCAGCTGAGCACATGCACACTTGCAGTAATACGCAATTCCAAGCGAATTACAAATAGCCCGTATTCTTTATTTAAGAGGTGATATTGATTTTTGAAACAGCTGTAGTTAAGTAGGGACATTAAGAATGCATGCATCTTAATTACAACCAACTTAAATGTGGAATACTTTTTAATGATGGCAAATAAATCAATCAGCATAAATTAAAAATGACAGAGGCTCAGAACAAGAGACGCTGTACCTGACACTTTCAGTCTACAAGTGAATAATACAATAATTATAAATTGTTGGAATACAGTGTTTGTCAACTAGAAGTTCCATACTGTACTGCTACAATATCACCATAGAATATACCCATAGTTATTGCTAGGATGATTTTGCCCCCCTTTTCTTAGAATGAGCTGTGACAGAATTCAACTTAATGAACTCTTCCTAGTTCAATTCAAAATACAATTGTTACATGTGTCATTACCACATGGTCTGACTAGGACAGAAAAAATAATGTTTTAGAAATTATTAGGAATGTATGAGTTAAAAAAGCATCTACGCTTGTCCCCTGGTGACAGTAAAAAAAGACAGGAATTATCTGAATCGATAAAGATACAATGTGGTCACATATTTTGACACAAGAAAAATGAATTGGTTGAATATTTCTGAAATTGGAAAAAAAAAAAGCTACAGTGTTTTACCTTTTTTTTTTTTTTTTTTTTTTTGTCTACCACTGCTATAAAGAGAATATTTGACTAGAAGTACCTTTGTTTTGTTTGAAATGACAGGTCTCATGTCCATGAACTAGATTTTGAAATACCAGACAATGTTGTGAAGACAACTTCGATGAAGAACATTCCCAGTTCTGTCCCATTTTAATATTTCCTGACAAGAAGTTGTGTTCTGTAACTCCAGTTCCTAAATCTTGTAGCATCAGAAGACCTTAAACCAGATATTCTGAGAAAAATGAGGTACGCTGACAGTCCAAAGAAATTGGACGTCTTTAATCAGCTAATTATGTGCACAATTAATCCTGTTCCTCAAGTCATTGGCATTAGAGCCATAACACAGAAAGAAAAAAATGCAGATCTCTAATAATTGGTGCCTTTGTCAGATTTTGCTCTAAGCCAGACAGAATATAACAGTCAAAAACCATCTTTGAATAAACACGTATCATGAGATAAAAATGCTTAAAAAAGAACACAAAAAAAAAAGAGCGTAAAAAAAGCCCTTTTTGTGTAATACTACATTGTGTTGGTTTCACCTACCCGTACACGTCCACCCACCCTGCCAGCACACAGTGTGGGCCAGCGGCTCCCTGAGCATGGGAGTCCCACAGGGCTGAGCCCACACTGGGACATCAGCTCGTGTGCAACAGGCAGGATCAGGCCCGAGGAGGGGAACCGGGGTCAGGGTCAGGGACAGCCCCAGGACAGATGTCCAGGGACAGGGATGGGCACAGGACATCAGCCTGCGGGTCATGCCTGTGTCAGCAGGGCCCAAGGCTGGGCAGGGGCTGGTGGTGGCGGATCTGGAGACCAAGACCTTACGGTGTCATGGGGGCAGGAGTGAGGACCCTGGGGGGACTGAGATGGGCTCCGGTACCATGGGGCTGGAGGAGGCCCCTGGTGAGGCTGCTCTGTGCCACTGAGGCCTGTAAACGCTCTCAGGGCCCTGACATTTTCTGTATTTAACAGCATACTGACTGTTAATGTTATTGTAACTTGATCATATAAATATCTTGTCAAATTAAGTAAGTAATCTAATTTACTGAAGCATTCAGCTTGATTGTTACGCCGCAATTCGAAGCCATGGGTCGAACAGGCTGTCTGCACAGATTCAGGGAATGCAGACGTGTGCCCACAAGTTTGCACAGTCACGTTACTCGCCCTCCCTTTGCTTGTGGGTGTTGGTCTACAAATTGTCAACACTGTGTGTGTTTGTTCACATCTGAGTTCCCCTTTGGAGCAAACCAGCTGGGGCCCAGGGGAGCCAGCTAGCCACAAACTTACCGAGCAATAGAGAAACGTCAGTATTACATAGAGATAAAGAAGATTTTTAGGAAGGAAGTCCTCCTTTGCACTGAAAAATGAATATATGTTAGCAGAAATGTATGCTTAGGTTTGTGGCAGGCCTCATGCACTGTGTTGCGTTTTTCATTAACAGCTTTAATTTAGAAAAAATGTATGGGCACAATTATATTTCCATCAACAGAGAATTTCCTAGTTGGATTGCAGAAATCAGCTGCCAGCTGGCAAACTGAACTGCGAGTCAGACTGAATTATAAATAGCTATGATTTTGGATCTACCTATACTTCTTTAAAAAAGCAGGACTGAACCAACAACGTCAAGGTTTGTAAAGTAGAAAACTGCTACAAATCCACTTTCATTTCCTGCTATGTTTTCAACACATTGAAATTAAACAATAAATTCATTCCAATATTATGTTCTTTGAGATTTATATACAAAATTCTTTTCAACCAGCTCCACTGTCACAGCATTTAACAATAGTTCTGATCCCAGAAAAGCTTCTAGAAAGTGATAATGTTGGGAGGATTTTGTAGAAAGAGCAGGAAAAAATAAAAACAGAAGAAGTTAAGGTTAAGGAAGATAAAATGGGAAAGGTAAACAAGCAGTCATGCATAAATCTTCAATAATTGGACTCAACTGTTATACACATGACAACAGTAGTAAGGGCTAATCACAGAATCAAAGAATGGTCTAATCAATAAATACATTGCCAAAAAAAGCTATCAGTAACCAATTAATGGGTAAACTGTACTTTATTTTCATCTTCCTTGTCTACTTTTCCTTCACATGCATGAGAACACGCTTATGCGGTTTACCAGCACAGTGACAATTTATTTCTTCTTCCATTTCCTGAAGTGGATGAAATTGCAAAATATTAAAAAATAAGCCTCCATTTTTACAACAAAAAATAGTTTAAATTCTAAAGTAAAACTCTGAAAAATAAATATTGTGACAGACAAAAATTCAAATAATTGAGGTTGCTAAAATATAAGCCTTAAGTTGTAGACCAGCTAGTCTCTAGTCGGTGAGAGCAAAAGTTAGTATAAGTAACTGTAGATTGAACCTAAAGCAAAACAAATGAGATGAAGAGCTTCCACTGGAGAATTTAAATCACCTTAAACAACACATAACTAGAAAAGGAATGCAAGAGATGGAGGGAGATCAACTAATTAAATAAGCTAGTCTCAAGAAAAAAAAAAAACAAAAACCAAACCAAAATGGAAAAATATTATATTAGTCTCTGCATCAGCATCTGGGCTGAGGAACAAGCTGCCCAGATGTTGATTTACTGGGTGCGATGCTGAATATCCATTCACCTGCTTTGGAAAATATAGTTTCTAGTATCTAGTATTTTTCAGGAACGTATTGTTTTCTTAAACTCTCCACACTGTCTATATGCATATTATTCTGCAGTCCACAACTGAAACAGTAAGAATAAATGTCACATAACACAACCGTGGTATACACCATGTTACTGCATGCAACTGTATGGACTGGGATGGGGGGGAAGAAATGTACCCTATAGATGGCAGTGTAAGCATACTGAAGAAACTGGTGAGGCATCAGGTATAACCACGTAAAACCATTTATGATTAACAAAAATTTCATAAAAACAATTATTACCAAGGAAATTAAAAAAATGGCACAAACTGTTCAGATTAGATCAGCCAGCAGCACTTTTGAAATGCGTTTCAGTCAAGTTAATAATCTCAGTGGCTTTTTATTGGAGCTAGTAAAAACCTATGGGCTAGTCTTCCATCACGAGAATTCGCTCTTCAACAGCTCCTCTAACAGAGTTTACAGATTTTTAGAAAACATTGAGACTTTTTTCTAAGTTAATTTAGAGCGAGTTTAAGCATACTTTACCTTAAGGTTGGAGTCCTGTTAAAATACATTTTAATATTTCAATGCCTTAGAAAAAGATCAAGCATTTGAGCAGGTGAAGAGACAATTTGATGAATTACATTTAGATGAGATGTATATAATATTTTAATAAAAAGTCTTTTTGGAGTTGTTTGTATGCAATACACTTCACACATTCGAAATCTTCATCTCTAAACAGAGAAGTATGTGCAAATATATCCGGTGTGAGCAGCCACATTGGATAAGGTTACTCAGTGAGGAGTTATATCATTTGCATAAAGTTTTAAGCTTCTCCAAACATATATTTTTAAAAGGCATACAGTAATCCTAAATACATTTAAAGTGAATTAATGAAGATTACGGTATAAAGAAGTATCTGACACTTGGGGATATAGTGCTAGAAAGGTTTAGGGGGTATTTTTACACACATTTTGTAAGCCCACTGAGTAAATCTTGGACTTCAACCATTGTTTTTGGACATGAAAGAGTCTGAAAATCCTATTAACGTCTTTGTGGAAGTGGTCTAGCAGCACTGCTGTTACAGTATAACATATTTTGCATTATCACTTATTACAGCAAAATCCAAACTTGTGAATCCAAGGGAGTTCCTGAAATCACTTCTGCAAAATTATTCTCCGTTTCTTGCAATATTTTCGATCCTATGTATTACCTTATTGTGAAAATATAATGGAGTGCATGACATCTACCTATCTCCTTTTCTTAAAGTAACATGCTTTTGTGCAGATAGGACAGTGTCAAATTTACTTTTTTGCATAGTTGTTCTGCAATCTTTCTGAATTACGTGTTTTTTTTTTTCCCCCGGAATTATTTAGCATCTCCAATTTAAATTAAATTTGGCCTTGAAAAAGTTAAAGTTTTAGTCTCAATTACAAAAAGACTTTACTTCTAGAATTAATGGATTTAGAGAGCAGTTTCAACAGTTTTCCTATGTATCCCAAGATTTTTTCCACTATAGCTGTTCAATAAAGTAAATATCAAGTCTGTGCATATTTAGCAATGTACAGAACAGAGCATGTTTATGATTTTCAGGTTTAAATCCTCCTAACGATACTCCTAGCCATTTTGAGGTGGATCTATTTACGATTTGTCTGCAAGGGAGACTAAACCACTTCTAGTCCTAAACAGAGTTACAACAAAGGTTTTATTAGAAAATAAACCAGGCAGAGTCAGAGACTAGAAAAACACATGAGCAGAAGGGAGATACCCAATGCTCCCAATGCCCCTGAGAACCTGCAGGTAATCCCTGCTTTCAGGCTTGGCTCCAGTCAACTCGGTTGACTGAGATGCAGTAAACTCTGCACAGTCCCCAGCAAATTCTTCTCATTACTTCTGAGGCCTGGCTGCCTCTTCCCAGCTCCTCAGGCACTCTGTCTCAGCATGAGCTGCAGGCTGCTCCCAGCTCTCTGCTGTATTTGCCTGCCCAAACCTGTAGTCTCTTAATTTTTCTCTCCCTTGAGCTCGTTTTCTTGCTCCCACAGACATACGAGCAACCTTTCCTCCCTGTAGGGATTTCCGCCAAACCAGACTTCTTAAAAGAACAGAAGTGAGAAGAAAGGAGGGAAAAGCACCATGCCACAGACCTGTTATCACATTTAAACATCACGATACAGTTATATATAGAATATTTCTTCTTCAGTTAAAGGAATTATATATTCTGTTCTGTTCATACCAAACTTCCTCTCTGGCAATGCCTGAATATTGCAGGCATCTAAAACTCAAAAGTAAACACACTTTCCAGAACAGCTTGCCTGCTCACCCGCCCTGCACCTTAAAAAAAGTAGGTCTTGTATTTCCCACACACAGAAATTTCACAAATTCATCTGTGTCTAGGAGAGGCAGAATGAAAGGGCTAAATTACAGAAAAAATTAAAATCCAGCAGGATTTTCACAGGTAGGATAATCAACCGTATCATCCATTAGATACTCTGTCTTCTGTTATACCTTAAAACATCTCACAGAGAAGAAGCTTCATGGTTCCACTCAAACAGTAAGAACATGGAGCATCAGAGAGACCTGAGTTTCAGGAGGCAGAGCAGAAGCCTTGGTTTCAGTGAAGTTCTAGGTATGACCTAACTGAAACTACAATATCATAACTGAATCCCCAAATTTAGAATTAATTTTAATTTACCTTCCCCAAGCACTTTCCACGAACACCAGCAGACAGCAACACAGGGCAGCCCAGCGGCTCACCACATCAACGCAGCTCAGGGCTTTCCAACAGGGATTGCAAGACTGGACTGTTGCCATTACAGATGTACATTATTTGTATAAATTGGGAAACAGTAATCTGGTTTCGCCATTCTTGGGTGCCTTCTTCTGTTATTAAAATAATTATATTACTTCAATCTGGACAAAAAGAAAAAAGACAAAAAAAGCCATTGGAAAAAATGCATAATGGTTTCGAAATGTTAACTGTACCTGCGTTCTGTAAAATCGTAAGAGCAACCCCTGTTTATGCAAATGTAAGCAACAAAGAATATGAATTAACTTCCACAAATTAAACCCATCATATGATTTCATTTTAAACTTATGCTTTTGTTTTTTCTCCCAGATAAGCAATTAACTTTTACATTTCGGTGTCAGCAATAATTAATTTCAAATTTGTAAATCATAGAAATTTATGTAGGAATTTGAATGTTAAAAGCAGATTAGAACAGAAAAGATTTAATATCAGGTTAGGAGAGTAAAACACAGCTGGAGAGTAAGATCTTTTAAAAATAATCTACAAACTCATGTAGCATAAGCAAAACAATTAAGATGATGGTACTTTACAGTGTAGCTGGTTCTATTCCAACTCTGAATTCAGATAATATATCCATCCTTGGTGGTTTTTGGTGGCTTCTACTTCTTCAAAAAGCTTTAATTGAGGGGAAAGGCAGGTGGAGAAAAGGGGGCAAAAATACAGGAAATACTTCAGCAGCCAAAGTGATATTTAATGTGTGGCCTAGGTGTAGAAATAAATAAATAATTAAATAAATAAAATAATGTCAAAATTAATTTTGTAATTTTAGTCAAAGAGTAAAATCTCTTTTATGGACATGTTTTGATCTCAATTATTTTTTTTTTTCATTGCTAGTCTCTTAGTTTTCTGTTGTAATTTTTTTAGTGTAGAAAGAAAAAAACCTTTATTTTGAAAAAATGTGCTATGGCTACTATACAAATAGCATGATGAAAGGCAGGATTTTCAATAACAGTACAACTGTTACTGCAATAGATTGTAGAAATCACCTGCAAATATGCGCTTTGTTAATTTCCAGTGACTGAATGTCCAAAATCTTTCCTGTCAATGCCATCATCCCAGACACTACAGCTGCATGGCTGCTGTATCTGTTGAGGGAGAAGAGAAAAAGTTTAACAAACTTGATGAAACTACACAGTATAATTTTCTAAATTCTTTCTGAATTGAGAGAGGCAAGTAGTTGACAGCCTGTAGGAGTAGATATTATGGTTCAGTTGCAAGAGTATTCTGTTCCATTCAATAATCATGCCTAACAATGCTGCTGATTCTTGCATGTTGTTCAGCAAAATGAGCCGTTGCACAGAGCAAAGGAAGAAAACAAACAGCAGCATGTCCTACACACAATTTAATTGTGAACTAGAAGAAACTGCTAGTGACATTGGAACTCAAAAGCCAATGGCAGATGCTGCCAACGTTTATGTGCATTGCTGCTGGTGTGATCAATGGTTATTATGGTGTAACTATAAAGCTCTGAGAACTGGGAAAACCTACATGCACAGAGTGGTTTTGAACAGTGTGCAGTAGATTGAGGCAATCTAGATGTAACTAATCATTGATATCTAGTGCTGCCACACTGGACCATCTGGTCCTGTTCTGTTTCTGCCTCATGAACTAGGAAAATGAGCATTCCTTTTCCAACTCACAAGCCACAACACTTAAATATTCTGTGATGAATTACTACAGAAAAAAATTAATTAATAGAACATCTGCCTGCCAAGAAGATAGAGTGCAAGTAACTAATAGGTTCCAGTTACTAGGCCAGATTCTCCCATCATTCTGGCAGGTAACAAAGACCAAAAGGCAAATGGGTCAATCTGGCCAACATTTTTTTTGTTATGGTGTCACTGTCATCTGGCAGATCTAGCTCAAGTAACAACTTCTTCCTCTCTGTGCCTAGCCTAAAGCAAGCTGGATGCTCTTCAGAAACCTTCGCAGCATCTATCACTGTCTTTAGGAGATTACGTGACTTGGAAAGCCTGGCACTGAACTACAGACGTACACATGTCCCATTCCGTCAAGCAAAACTGATTATTTTTATACATATGGTATAGTGACTTCAGCAGAATAATTTGCAGAAGTAAAGTGAATGTTACGCCCAAAAATAATTAGCTTCAAATTACTTTTTTTTTTAATTGAGTATTTGGAATTCTTTTATTCAAATTGAGTACGCAATGTTTTTATTCCACTTCATCTTTGCATTTGCTTTGAGATGTCAAGTGTCATTTCTACTTTGGCAAGAGGTCTTTTGATTATCAAGATAAAAGAAGATGTTTGTTCTGAATAAATTCTTATTTTTTATTTTACAAATGAAGTGAATAGAAAACTTCTACTAATGATATGCTTCTCATTAGCAAATGGATCCCTTTACTGTGGTAATCAAATAAACCCTTTCTTCAAGTCAGTCCTCACCCATTTTTATAATTATCATCACTGTCCTGATTTTTTTTCCTCCTCTGAAGTATAACTTGAAATATATGTCTGTGAAAGCTTTCTGATCGGTTCACTATAAGTAAAGTGATGTACAGGACTCCTGCTGGGGTAACAAAGTTTCTTCCAAGCACAGAACTACAATCCACAACCAGACATAAAATCAGGGAGATGTTTTCTTTCTCTTTCTCAATTTATCAGTAATTAAAAAGTGATACTTCAGTACCAGAAATAGTATCCTGAAATTGCTGTTTTGATACAGGGTATGCGATTAAACCCACCGCCTGAAGGGAAGAAAAGTAAAGCACTTAAACTAGTGCTTGTGAGTGGTCAGCAATAGCTACTGCTTTGTGTCTGGTATTATACTAGAGTAATTCACTATTGACATCGTATAAGCATTGCTCAACCACTGCAAATGAAGCCTCAGGACAATTCAATGGCAAAAGTACGTATGAGGTCATAATTCGGTAATTATGTACAAAATGAAAAGAAGCAGCTTAAATGTGAGTGCTGCAGTGAAAGAGAAATATTTTGCAAACTGAAATGGCACCAGAAATCAATCTGACATGAGGAATATGAAATCTTGGAGTGCCATTTCTACAAGACTGTAAAGAATGAATGTTGAGGAGTAACATTTTTTGTTCTGTTGTGTAACCCTTTTCAAATGTCTCATTTAGCTATACTTGAGAGATGAGGTTTTTAAAATATTGTATTTTTAAACAGAAAAGGTACAGCGTCTCAGCTGAGATCTAAGGTCAAATCTCTGTCTCGAATTATTCAGAACACATTTGCACTATAAAATGAAACTGGAGCATGAAATATTTTTGTATCACACTTGCAATGAAATTGAGAAATCGGCTTATGTCCCAGTTCAGTGTTTATTTCACTGACTTCTGATAGAACATAGGAATAAAGCATACCCAGCTGTAAATTTCTCCAAATTCAGGGGTGAAAATGCCTGCCCTCATCCCCCAGTCCCATATCCAGACAACTCTTATGTCAAAGCTGAAATTTAACATGATTCTCCATCCAAACCAGTCTGGTCAGAACTTAAGCACTTGAACATAATCTAGCCACTTGCAAAACGACAAATATGTTGGCAGATGCCAAAGGCACCTGCTGTTAAAGCAACATGGGAAAAGTCAATGGTTAAGAAGCTTTCAACTGTTTGACTCTATCAGTTAAACAAACACTGAGTTTGGTGAACTGGGTCAAAAAAGAGAGAAAAATACTTGCTCTAAGGAGTGTGAAATTTTTTTCTTACTATAGAACAGAATAAAATAGACTATTTCAGTTGGAAGGGAACTACAACAATCACCTGGTCCAACTGTCCGAGTACTTCAGGGCTGACCAAAAGTTACAGCATATTATTAAGGGCATTGTCCAAATGCCTCTTAAACACTGCCAGGCAGACTCTTTAGTTTTTAATAATTACTATCACTTACATAAGCTAAATTCTGATTCTAAAAAAATTTAACAAAATCTTAAAAAATATACATTTGTTCTGTTATTCCTATATGAAAATAAAATGAAAAGAGTCTAGTAGTTAATTTTGCTAGGAAAAATACTGTTGTCTTGGGAAAAAACATGAAGAATTTCACCAGGCCAGAGAGGCCCTTAAATTCCCAAGAAGAGGACAGTCAGAATGCAAACACTCTGAGCAAGCTCCAAATAAATCAGCGTAAAAGATCAAAAAAGCCCTAGAAGGCAATTGCATACTTTGTTTACAAATAAGTGAATACTACTATTTTTTTTTAAGTGCAGATAATTGCTTTCCTGTTCTCAATAATGCTTTTCAGACCTGTGAAGAGAACCAATTCAAGCAATTTATAAGATAAACATTGTGTTCTCCCCAACTGCGTAGGCTGGGTCTTTGACCTAAAAGCATTTTCATTTAGCCTTCTTTAAAATTGCCAAAAGGGTCTTTAAGGAGGATCACGAAGCATCAGAGATTGCTACAGTGACCAAAAGAGGCTCATATCAAATGTCATATATCGTTAGTCCTCAGAAAATAATCATTCTGGCAGATTCACCTTATTTACCTCATGGAAGTGGCCTTACACTTCATGGGAAACAATGTTTTCTTTTTTAATTACTATTTTAAACAAACAATACAAACTTTATTGGCAAGGAAGCAACATTTCCTCAACATTTGTGTCAACTCTTGCCCATCTCTCAAGATGCATTTTTGTCTCTACCATCAAGAAGCAGGAGCAAAATATCTGAAATCATCATGTCCTCTTCAGTTCAACTTTGCAAAACCCAAATATGCTTAAGAATTTCCCTTTGGCTTGTTTACAACAATGATGGAAGAGAAGATCATGTTTTGTCCTTTCCATTTCTTTACAGGAACCTTAAAATTTTGAGTTCAGAAGTCAGGACACATGCTGCTCACTAACCTTTCACTGTAGCATGTCATTTTGGTCTCCTGTGCAGAGAATTTCTGTTTGTTTCTGGGAAGTCTGGGGATAAAGTTTTTCTTTTAATCACCGTAGTGACTTGCGATTCCACACAAGCTAGAATAAGTTAATGGAAAACGTCATTGCAATTTTCCTGTCACTCTCTCTGAAATACTGTCCTTCTTGAGCCAAGTACAGAAGGAAATTTCCACGTGAAGATATTCTCCAATATGAAGAGCTGATTTGTGACGGTGAAGGAAATAATTATTTTGCTATGTTAAAAAGAAAGCACTTTGTTAAACAGTGATTAGTTTGCTGTTATCACACAAATGAGATATTCCTATAAGGAACTGTACTGCACTGATCAAACCATGTTAGATGATGTTAAGTAATTAAAGAGGAAAGAACAAATTACTTCATCAGTTCTCACTTTGCATCTTGAAACTCTCACTGCTTATGCTGCAGGTGAACTGTGGTTTGTCTGTACTAGCTGTTGCCGTAAAGAACTGAAAACAGCAATTAGTCTCATAGTAGGAAACCATGGGTCAGTGAATCAGAGAAGATACCACACACGTCAGTGGAGATTACCAGTACACACCAGATCCCTTCCTACATACTGAGCATTGAACTTTTTACGTGACCTTGACTTTTGAGACTCGTATGTTTCCAGACCAGTCAGGATAGTGAAAACTGCAGATATTAATTTCTAGAGGACTTTTTTCCTTTGAGTTCTGGCAGAAACCTTTTTTTTTTTTTTTCTTCACACAGAGTGAAGAAGAAAAGATTGTTAGTGTTTAGAGAATCAGATAAGCAAAACACGAAAATTACCAGAGAAGTAGTGGTATGTGGAATGCTACACGCTGTTCCCAGACAGAAACAATTTCAGTAGCTAGGTGAAGGACATGAACATTTCTAAAACCTTTTGTGTTTTCCATTTCAAAATGATACCAAATGAAAGTTTATTACTTTAAATTTTTATGAAACTTCTTGCTTAAATTCTATAACACGGAAGACAATTTCAGTTTAAATGGTAATCCATATTTTTTCTTACCTGAGAGACTGTTTCTTGGAATTTGTAAACACCAAGAAAATGTTTTGAAGACTGCTTTTAAGCAGAATGCTGACATTCTCCTGATATGTTGTGTCCTGGCTGTATTTCTTTTGGGAGGTACAGGAAGCTACGCTTCTGCAGCAATGGCTGAACAGGTCTGGATAAAACTTGAACCAGTATCAAAACTCAACTTTCTTGGATCTAAATTGAGTCAGAATCAGAGATGACAATAAAATTTGGATGACTTTTTAAGTTCTTTCAAAAAACACCGTTATTTACAATGACACAAATGAGGAAATTGGGAGTGCACTAAGAAAGTGAGAAAAATAACTTAGGCTACTTTATTCTCTGTGAAAATGTAGATTAATTGGTCTGGTTAGATAAAAAGGGTGGTCACCTACATAAATTTCTATTATCATATTCTACCAACATAATCACACAAGCAGTCTGATAGCAGAAATAAATTTAGAATATATCAGCTCGTGCGCATACATAAGCACCTTATACTCTATCAGTGTGCTTATGAAAATAGCCTTGTTATTAGAACATAAACTTTGGAATCAGCAGACAAAAATTTTGTTCTTGTCTTTGCCATGCACTTTTTAGGACATTATACAAATTGCATTACATCTTCAAGTCTTGCTTTAGTCACAAGCACATCACGGTAATGATCATTTCCAGCTCACTGACATGGAGAGCCTGAAGTATTTTACAGGCATTAGGGAATTAGAGAATCTGGAGAGAGCTGTTATGGAGATGTAAATTACTGTTACACCATGCATATATTCTCATGCTTTACAGTATTATCTGATGCGTTGCATATTTTGAGCTGAATTCCATGTTCTAAGATATTTTTGAATGCCATACTTTCCATTACACAGACAGAGCTAAAAAAAATTTCAAATGAAATAATATTTTTTTGTTCTTTTCTAGCTATCTCTTTTGTATTTATAAGCAAATGATATTTTGGGATGCAGAACTGTCTGTTTTCTCCCTGCTTATAGGACCTCCTCATTCATGATGCCCAGAATGTATTACAGCTTTATCCAGAGCCCTCTGAAGCCCGGGATGAGAAAGAGTGGTACATCCCCAGTGTTTCTCACTGCCTTGCCACCTCAAAACCAAATATAACCAATTATAGAAAAGACTGAAACTCTGATATATCATTCTCGAAATCAGAAGATACTGATAACTGAATGCAGGTGTACTAGAAACTCTTAAGTAAAAAGTTCCCACATTTAGCTCTGTCAGGTTTCCTCCCCTCCATATATTCTGTTGGGGCTGACAGTTACCAGTGTTAAGACAAACTCTACAAAAAAAGCTGAAAAGAAGATGCTGGAAAGATTGGCTTCATTAAATGGCATCTACACTCAACGCAGACTGCTGCTTTTGCTTGAAAGTGACATACAAAGGTATCTTTGTACACTGCTGGTGTTTCACTGACATCTGAAGAGACTTCTAAAGTATACTAAGTTGGCAGCTATTGTAGCAGAAGAGTTTGTTTTTCTAAGTCAAAGCAAACTAACCCTCAACATTTCTCTGCTTAAAAAAACATGTGAAACAGGGGAAAAGTATATACACAAGGAAAAAGCCCATCACTCTGGGCAGCTCCCTTCCTTCTGCAGCTTCCATTAAAAAAAAAAAAAAATTAGAAAAGCTTGCCTAAGCATATTCTGTCTGCAAAAGTGATTGATACTTGTCCTTGGTCAGCTTAAGTACTTCTTTTCTATCAGGCAGCAATACTCTGTTAAGTGACAACAGCAGCAAAAGGCTGCATCCCTCACGGACTCAGAACTTTATCTTGGCGTACAAGTGGCAACAAACCTTCTGCCATCGTGGCTAAAACAATTCAACTTGTGACGTGCAACCAGTCTATCCCAAAGCACCTCGGCTTCCTTAGCCTCCAGATTCCATCTCACTTTCCAAACTCCCACCACCTTCCACAGAGTGAACAGAGATTTCTCTTAGTTGCAGGTCACATAGCTGAAAGAAAGAGATTGCTATAGCTTGTACATGTACAGGTCACAGAAAATGAAAATTCAGACAAACAGTGTCAAAGGCATGAATTTTGAGTGATCTGAAGAACAACAAATCTTCTGATCTTTCTCACAAGACTGTTCTGTGAAAATAGAAAGTCTTTTGCTCCTCCAAAGGTGTAAAGTACACATGGTGACAGGTAACACAGCCCGGACAGGTATCCAAACTCCACCCCAGAAAGGACACTTACTCAACACCTTAAAAAATTCAATTGTTTAATATAACTCATAAATATAAAGGTTCCTAGAAACTGAAATTAAAAGCACTTTCTGTCATCACATCACACTTTGTTTTCAGAATATTAAAGGTCTTTTACCAGACAGTTTAATAATGTGTAGACTCCATTCAGACATCTTGGATACACTATGGTTACTTACACTTTAAAGCAGAGAATTTAATTTCTGTGAGAATAACTAGAATGCCCTTTTCTTTGAAAGCAGATGTCAGGACATACCTAAAGATTGGAAAGAAGACAACAAACGACTCATACCTGTATCTGCCTATATTTCTTATTCTGACAGTAATTTGTTTTATTGGAAATGGTGTATGGGCCCAAAAACTGTTCGTAGGAGAGAAATGAGCAGTACTTCAATTTTGTTTTTCTGCTCACAAAAACCAAAACCAAGAATATCCAACTGCAGCTATTATCTTTGCTGTGCATATAGGTTATCTAAAAAACTGTAAGGTTCGTGCTTTTAAATAAATTATTTAAAAGAGGACATGTTAATGGGCTATCATAGTTTGCTTTCTGACATCAGGGATTCTCCATGGGCATGAAGAAAACATAATCACACATATGGTGGAACTAAAATGTACTATTTTTCTTGAATGAAATTCTCTTGTTAACTCAGCATGCACTGCATGAGACAATATATCATTTTTCAACCATCTGCACATCTCACAGTGTCATGGACAGAAAATTTCTATTATTCAGCCACTAAGATTTTATGTTGTGTAACTTTTAAGTGTGGATTCACTATAATATCTTTCATCATTCATGGTAAATTTGGCATCTATGCAGATACTACTTGCATTTCCATAGATTTCCATTCAAAGAATAAACTTCAAGTCTGTCCTCTGCCACTCTTGGTTCTAATACCTTATGGAACACACATTCCAGGTAATTTGAGCATATAAGCTTTTATACTACAGACTAAGTTAGGAAAATGCATTGCTTAACTGTCAAAGTTAAAGACACTTTAAGAAACATCAAGAGTCCTTGATTGTGATTAGCTGTTTGATAAAAGAAAAACAAAATCAACCAAAGAAAATAACAAACCCACCACCCTCTGCAGCAATAGCTTTGCTGTCAAAAGATCAGAAGCCAACATGTTAATGATCTCTTTTTTTTTATTTAATGAAATCACTGCTGTTAGTGTTCACTGACTTCTGATTAATTCACAGATATCTTATCAAAATGTAGTGCTTCATGAATTACTAAATTTAAGGACTGTATTGGGAATTTTAGACCACGGATCTCTTTTTGTATTGTTGACTATCAAGGGGAATCCAAACACAAGGCACTCTGTCACTATTAAATTTATGACAGCCTCTATTTTCAAATTAGAAGTCCCAATATATACACCAATGACAAGACATTTTTCAGGAATCTCTGACATGGTATTCTTGTTTGCAAAACATACTGTGGAGATTAAATTCATTTTAATTTCCTGAGTCTGCACAGGTCTGCTTTTACTTGAGATATAACACATCGTCTTTGAATATCCTGAAACTAATTAAGAATGTGATGATTTTTACATGAAAGTATTCACAGCTCACCAATTTGGAAGTCACTTTTTAAAAAACATATTATGAAAATTCAGTTTAAAATGGAATGTTAATATCCAGCTGTAGCTAGGTAATTCACCAAATTAAAATCAGGAATGGAGGGAAACAGACAACCATTTTTTTCATCAGAATTTAGCTACTGGGTTTTGCAACTAGCCCTGAAAAATTCTCTTTGTACTTTCACTGTATATATACAGCATTAATGCAAAGAATGGACAACAGTGGACTTCAAGCAGATGAACCATGTAACACCAAACCAATACAACATCAAAACAAGAAAGAAGGGAAAAAATGCTACCTCAGCTCCACACCTCTGAGAACAATCTAGTTCTTTTCTTTACATGAGAAAAGCATGCTGATGAAGCAATGTATGCTTTTTGCTGTTCTGCCATAGAATTATATTAAAATTAAAGAGTTAAATGGCAGAAACCGCAGCAGAAATTGCTGGATTCTGACAAAGCCCACAGTTTGACAAAGGCTGATACTACCATTTTTTTTTTTTTTAACACCCACCCCTCCAAATATTGCGTACTAAGTCATGAGATAAAGGGCAATGCTGTTCTGAGATTAACCTAATTTGTGATCGAGAGAACTGTTCAGAGAGAGACTGCAACCCAGGAGCTGAGTAAGGGTGATGGTTAAAATCCCGTATTCTTTCCCTTGCTCTCTCTTTCTGTAAGCTGGGTACTTCTCATTAGATTTCACACAAACTATACTTTTTTCTGTCAGATGACTTTGTTTTGCGCTGCATACTGTGGTAGAAGAAGGGATTAACAGAGCGTTGATTTGCCTGTGGCTGGCCTGGTGATATAGAAACCCAGTGATTTTCAAACCAGTTTTTGTTTGTGTGGGTGGAAGAATATTTTCTCCCTGCATAACACACACACACTATATTCTGTTAGTGACATTTTATTTGTTCCTTATTTCCTGTACCTTATTTTTATCTCACTTCCATCTGGCCAGATAAGTTGTGTTCTTTCCAAGTTTCCCTGACTTTGGCCTCATCTGCTCGTGTAAGATGCTATCAGGTGTTACTCTGCAGATGTCTTCATTCTTGCTCCAGTGAGGTTGTATGTATTTTATCTAGAATGCCACCTGCATCTTGGAAAAGGGCCTTTGCCACCCCTTGGTCTGCCTCTTTCGTACCTTGACAGACTTAATTATCAATGAAAACCAGCCACAGGTCTTTGCCTCTGCAGTAACAGACTATTTTGTTGATCTTTTACCTGAAACCTGCCATCACTGAACTTCCTACAAAGCACAGCCTTGACTCCTTTACTAGAGAGTATCATTATTTATTACATCCTTTTAATTATGATATGCAACTATAATGGCTAATTATTTGGAAATCTAATTTAGTGACCTAGTACTGTCAGGAACCACATTTTTTGTAATTTTTCATTAGCCAGTGACTGCGGCTGGTGGTTTTAACTGCAGGCTGTACCTGCAGAAGAATGCAGAGGTAGATGTCTGTGCAGATTCACATCTGGCTGCTGAATCGTTCAAATTCTCTGCAGTATGCTGGGATCCATTCCTCAAGTATCATGCATAAAGAATCCCTGGAAAATTGTGCCCTTGATTTCCAAATTTATTTTCTGCTTGGGTCTTTTCCAAACAGCTTGCTTTTAACTCTACAGATAATTTTTGTAAAAGGTGGCCATGCAGGGTTTTCATAAATAGTGAAAGATTGTTTAAAAGTTAAAAGATTATGTGCATTATAAAATCCGAGGTGTATCACTTATTAACTTTTTTGCACTTTATATTGGGGTTTTCTTTCCCTTCAAGTAGATACAATCCCTGGTTCACATTAGCTTTCAAGTAAATTTTTCCCTTTACCAGTACAGTAGAACATCTTTGAAGATGGTGTACTGATTATTACCCATTTCTCCATGTACAATACATCTTCTGTAATAAGGGATCCCCTCTTCTGGCTAAAACTGAAACATTAAAATCTTGGGGCTAGAGACATGTTAAATAGTTGGTAACCAAGAGTCTTTGTGCAGCTAACTACAGTTTTAGAATATAATCCATGATTAATACTATTTTTTTAATATAACACAAATTCTGTAATGTAGGATTATAAAGGGAATGTTAGAGAATATTATTTTTTCTGAAGTACTACTTTTAAAAAAAAACCATCTTTAAAGAAAAAAAGTCTTTAAAACAACATTTATTACTTCAGAATGTATGTGTTATTCTAATTAAGAGTTTTATTAGCATATATATTAACTTTAACAGCATCAAATGTTTGAACGTATAAAATACGATTAAGATATATAAGTATTTTTTTTAAAACCATGTCTATTAGGTTGTGGAGAAGCCCTCTGCCTGTTTAAAGGTGAAGTACAGTGTGGTTAGACTATTTACTGACATTTCCTTTTGTTACTGTTACTAAAAACTTTATCTTCTATTATGTTCTTCATTTCCCTACATGACATTTTTAGTATACCAAATACTATTGTTTAATTGTTTCTAAGTGATAATGAAAAGATAAAATGGGGAGTAATTACCCGTACGGCAGAACAGTACTGGGAGAGTTTACTCATTAATTCATCACAAAACAAATACAAGTCAATGGTGTGACACCAGATTAAAGAGAAAATTTTTCTGGGATACGTTGTCCCAGAATAATGTTGGATTTAGGACACAAGAGGTAATTACTCTAGTAAACGCAGTGCTACTGATAGATCTAGAGCACCCTATGCAGTCTTGAAAAGCAGCTCTTCAGAAAGATACTGGCTAGTGGAAAGCAGCTGGAGGAGAGCAGAAAGGGTCATAAGAATTTTAGAAAATACAGCTGAGGAAAATAAGGCGTTGAGTTTCTTTATGTGGGGAGATAGAGACACTGAGGCTCAGATGAAAGACATGCTAACCTGTCATCCGTAACAGAGAGCTGCGGAGCTTTCCAGTGGTTCTGAGCAGTAAGCCAAAAATAGCTGTAGCATTTGTAGAATCAACTTGACAAATGCTTTACTTTATGTTGCATGTACAACTTTCTGCAGTTTACATATTTAATTAAGCTCATTTGGGGATGAAATTATGTATCAAAAAATAAGGCTAAAGTTGAAACTAAATATGACTTTGAACTACACTAAAATCTGAACTTATATTTGTAATACACTCTGCTGGTAATGCTGCACTACGACAAATTTCTGTGTTGTTGCCGGGATATATAAACGTTCAGGTACCTGAAGAATGTGCTTTAAATTCATGTTTATACTAATTTGCCTACCCTCTGGTGTTTAATAATGCAGCAAGCCTTGCTTAGCATTAATAAAATAATTTAAGTGTTTTGCAATGTTCCATGAAGAGCATTAAAGCAATAATACACTCTAAGTACTTAAAAAAAAGGAAACCAATAATACAGTGATACAGTTAAAAGCTCCATTAAATGAATGCAGAAGTAGCAGCCATCATAGATGGCTTGCTTTAATGTTTTTAAATTAAAGTTCCACCAGCTGATAGGTTTGAAAACTATCCTGTGAAACACAAATGATCATGACAGAATCCAGTAAAAACACAAAACTGCATATCATTCATCATGAGAATTTGGTGATTTTCTTTTTTAGTTATACAACTGAAGCCATACAGCAGGTTACACGCATATTAAACCAGTGTTCAGCAACAAATAATGAGCACATTGATGTATCATAACGGTGGATACAGAGATAAAAGTGTTTTGCCATCAAAGCTCATGAAAACCTGGTTCACCATCACTGCTACCATGGATTTAAAAGAGCTGTAGGATATCATGGGTGTGGTGCTACAACTGGAAGTTTCCGATGTCTAAATTTTTATATTTGGAGAAACGACAGACAAATAACGGCACAGTCCAAAGTCAGGCTTCGTAGCCATGAATCTCAAAGAATATGTAGGTTTCTAACCCAATTTGATTTCAGATTGGCAGGGACTGATGGAGAAGAGAGATCTTGCCTTCCGCACAAGCCAGTCTCGATAATTTGAAAGATCAAAATAGTCCTTAGACCAGTGTCATCAATACACTTGATTTCAAGTAAAATTCCTGTTAGCATTGGCAGCTTCTAATGTATTTCCATACATTAAACAGTCACCATTTAACAAACCTAGCTGTTCAGCCAGCAAATTGGTGGCTTAGTTATTCTTTACAGTTATAGAAGCACAATTAACAAGCAGTGACCATTTTTCCTCTCTCCCGAGTCCAGTAACACTCTCTCCTAAGCACCAGGGCTTAAAATGAAACAAAACAAAGCAACACTAGATGTATGCGGTATATCTTTGTGTTTTCCATGGCCCATTGGAACTGCCCTCTTTCTTATTAACAAACATTCACGTGATATGGGTAGGCATACTTTGTAACCTACAGTTCTACGGGTGAGTCATTACTTTCTAGCGCTGTTTGTGTTATACAAGGAAACTGCTTATACCATTATAGAGAGAAGCCCAAAAGAACTATGTAGGTATATTAAGCGAGTATAACTGGACAAAAATGGGTATTGTGAAAGAATAAATACACTAATCTCTGATGACTAGAAAAAAAATAATGAGCAAAACAAACAGGAAGAAGTATGCATTGTTCAAGACCTTAGGTCGTCCCTTCAGAGACAGATGAAGCCAAAAAAGTAACGGGCAGTGGGGACATTTCTGTTTTTAATCTGCAGACATATTCTCCTTCAAAAATGGACTCTCTGATAAAGGGAGAGGGCACACCATGAGAACCATGATACTTCAGTGACACTGGATTCCATAGGGATGTATGAAAGTAGAACCACAAATGGTCACTGACACTTTTGGTAGTTGAGATACACTTAGTTTCCAGGCATTATTATAAGGTCAATTTGCCTTTTCTACCATCCTACAAAAATATCCTGGATATTGTATATTGTCAACTCCTTACTCAAAGTACGAAACAAGTATGTATTTTATAAAGCTGAGCACTAACATCATAGGCAATCCAATCATATACTAAAAAAAATACAAAGTACAAAGAAAGGAAATTAGCACTAAGACAAAAACTTTTTTTTGGTAGTAACTACAGTCAACATATAATATTCCCTCCAAGTTATCTCACCCCATTGCTATTTCCTCTTGGAAATAAATAATTACTCCTAAAATAAGTTTATTTTCTCAAGTACAATGAAATGAATGTTTTCAATTTAGAAACATTTCTTATGCAAGGGGGGGGGGGGCGAAATTTGAGACCAATACCGCAGAAATTCATTTTTTATATACATTCTTGTCAAATATTAGCATAATCTGCAAATGCAAAGAGGAAGAAAGACAATGACAGGTGTTATTATTCCAGGATGTTACAAAAGCTTTCCAAATTTGAATTCTATCACATGGGTACAGAGGATTGTGAAACATCTGGTCCTGAGTATTTGACCAAGGCATTATGTAGCAAGGACTGGGTTGTACTAATTTTGCCTCAAATTGGTACATTCACAAATGTATGCATTGCATCACTGTAACTCTTGTCAATTCTCTTCAATTTTCAGTTGAAAGGCAACTTGCATTATTTTCTTAAGTATCACAGGAACCTACTTAAATTACCCTGTTCCACACCTCATATTCTGCTTATACAAGCATCGTATCATAAGTATACAAAACATGATGCTTTTCTCACAAATAACCAAGAAATAATAATTTAAGCATTTTTTAAAAAATTGCTACTGTCAGAATTTTGATGAGACTATTCCTATGAAACAGCTGGTGTTATATGACTATGAAGTAGGTTATTTATCTAGAAAAACAGTGAATAAACTATCACTTGAAGCTGTTTTTAGTGTTAGCTAAGCTTGAAGCATATTTTATTTGTATCATATTTGAATGCTGAATTAACTCGAGACAACTCCTACTTCTTGTATCCTATTTCTCCCTAATTATAAGTGCCTTGTATTTAATTACAGGAAGAATGCTAATGACATCATCTTCCATTATATTAGAGAGAATAAATTCTGCCTTGTTTTTCAGAGTGATATCTAACCAACTACTAAAGAGCTGGTTAGAAGCTCCATCTCAAGCAACCTATGCTCCCTCACTCCTTTCTATTCTTTCTTCAGTTAAACCAGTTACTGTTTCCTACCACAGTGCTATTTTAGTTACTCAATAATTACAATAATTATGATGACTTTATTCATATTACCAAAAAGCTACAGCAACATAAATTTAAAAAAAAAAAAAGTTTTTTTGTTTCAGCAAATCCATTGAATCCCCCTCCACAGCTTTCACATGACATCCACTTCCACCATAAAATAAGCCAAAAACCCCCAGAAGACCTTGTTAGGAATATAATTGTCAGAATCATTGAAATAGATGAAGGAAAACTTTCTTGGGAACTACATACCAGGACAGTACTGGACGCATGGTTGATAAGTTCACACTAGCTCAGTCATACTTGAAGAATAAACACACATCTGAGTCTGCGTTCCCAGTAAATGTTACCATGTTCCCACACAGGCATTGCTTTTTATATTTCAGAGAAAGCTCTTATCTTGCCCCCCTCCCAGTAGTTAAGGCAACCAGCGGTCTAGGTTTGTAATGATCCAACAAAATCAAAATACTAGTCTAAAGCCAGAAGAAACAGGATTATTTTACAATGTCTGAAAACAGAGGGAAGGAGGACCCACCAAATCACCGCAAATGGATACGTCCGGTAAAGAAACTGAAATATTCACTTCCACACAAAATCGGTAATAGAAAATTCCACTGTGGTTAAAGAAATCAGAGAGGGAAAATAAAACCATTAGGGTATCCTTCAAAAAGTTGAAGTCATCCCTAACTGAAGAAAAAGGAAGAGAAAAACTCTGTCATGCTAAATGGAAGCAGGGAACACAATGAAGATCTATCTTAAATTGAAGTCCTGGTAGAAGAGGCTATGGAGCAAAATCAGCAGAATTTTGAAGAGTAATCGTCAACTCTGGATAGTATTTTATCCAGGAGTTCTAAAATAATTCAAGCATGAAACAGTTGAATTATTCACTGCAATTTAACTCAAAACTGTCTCAATAACAAAGATCCTTCAGCGCCAGGGGCAAATATGACACCAATTTTCCACAAAGACAACTGTGGCAGAGATACGGAAAATTACAGCAAATAAGCCTGGCTTCCTTATCACACAAGCTAGCAGAATTTGTAATAAAACCCCCACGTTTTAGAAGACACCTGAATAAATGAGATATCCTTAATGAGTCAACATAGGTTTTAAGAAAAGTCATGCTTTCTTTGAAAAAGTCAGCATGTATGCAGGTAAAAAACATTGACTAATATCCCACACTCCAAAAGACCTTGTCCAGAAATGTCTCTTATACTTGGAAATATTGATACCTGTCAGCAGTTATTGAAAAATATGGCTTTGGGGAAAGTAGGTCTTTTGGGTAGAGAAAAAAAGTTGATGTTCTTTGAAAAATACAACTTTAAAATTAAAAGACAACATGTCAATATATGATACACAGAGACAGTTGCATTTTTAGCACAATACTGTTTTCATGCACGAAACAGCAAAAATTATTTGAGTGTAGTGTCCCAAAATATTAAAGAATGGCAATATACTAAAAAAATGAAAAATAATAAGTGGCTGATTATTTTCTTGAACACAGAAAAGTTGTATTTCGCAAGTTTAATAATGGCTCACATGAACTCTTCAGAAAAACAGGAGAAATATCTTACATATACGTGCCTATTTATACATATTTATATATATAAGATATATGCATTGCATTATTTTTGCATACAACTGTAAGAAAGACTTAAAAACAAGGAAGTCACTTCAACCCAGCATTTCTTTATATACGCATGAGAACATATATATATTTCCATATATTTTCAATTAGATTCGATAAATTCTGTATAAATTACAACCTCACATTGATTTCTTCATAAATCATAACTTCAACCTCAGTCAAGTACAGAGTGCTTTTAAAGAAAAATGAGCTGCTCCTATTCAGAAAACAGTACTTAAAGGAAACTGAAAGCATCTTGTAAACAAAAAGGAAAACTGAAAACTAGTTTATAGTCAAGCCCCAGAATTTAGCCATATTTGTCTTTCAAGTGATTATTTTTATGAAAACAGTTTTTGCACCAGTTAGGTTCAGCTCCTCCTTTCTGCACTGACCACATGCCTAGAGCCAGGTTTAGTTCCTTTCCCCGCAGGCTTTGGCAGCTTCATTTTCTGGAGAAACCAGATCACTGACAGCCATGAGTGTCATCAGCTCTGGATCCTGCTCTCCGTATGGCAGACTATTGTTTCCAACTACATTTAAAATAAACACATGCCTATAGTGAGGTGCATTGGATTTATACTATACGGAGCCAACACTTGTCCCCAAAGCTATCAGTTGCTTTGCTGACAAGTCTCCAGCAATTGCTATTACTGACAGAGTGCCTGCAGTTTTATTTGCCAAAGCCTTTATATTTTTTTGCTAAACTCCGAACAAGACTGTAAAAGCATGGCACATAAAATGAAGGGAGACTTTTCTGCTGGTCTGAAGGCCAGCAAGACAATTTCCAGCAGAGCTGCAAGCAGGCCGCCTCTCAGGTTTGCTGCACTTACACGCAAACTCCGGATACCTGCTCAATCTTTTCAAACTCAACTTCAACCTGTACAAGGCAATGGCAGACCCAGAGGGGATCTCGAGAGCTGCCCACTGACCTGCCAGCTGGGACCAACTGGGAAAGACAATCACAGGAAAGCAAAACGAAACGGGCTATTGTCTGAAACCAACACACAACAAAACCAAACAAACCTTAAAAACAGGGAGGATAGTATTCATGCGCTTTTTGAGTTTCCGTTTGTTTCAGTCACAGCACTGACCTGGAAATGCACCTGTATTTTGCTCAAATGAGAACATTTTTGCACCACAACGTTACACACACGCACCTCTCCCTCCCCTCATTTGAAGAACAGATTTTTGCTTTTCTTCCAGAGCCTTGCCACATGCCTGTAAGGCATTCAGGTTACAGAGGGCTGAGCAAGGCTGGAGGCAACAGAAACTGCAACACAGAAATTATAGAACACCACTTTCAGTTTTTTCCTAACAAGAATTTAATATTTCATTAACATTATTTTGTTTCTGATTATAAAGCTTTGGAAACTGTTACAACATGTTTATGTTTGTATTTAAATCTATTTCAAATATAGTTGTATATAAAAGGCAATTTAAATACATACAATGATAAAATTAAGTTTCATTAATGTACTATTCTTTATTTTCTACAATAACAATTCACCCAGATTGTTATCACTTTCATCTTAATTGGGTAATGTATTTTCCTCAATACATTTGGGAAAAAAAATACGACGTTTCTTTTACTCAATTTGCAGACATTGTTAATCTGTGCAGCGGTTATGATGCACATTTTCCTCCACCACTTCCTATAGTATTTTATTATTATGCCATACAATCCTCACTTTACATATGAAATATACCACCGCCACTGCATTTGCCTCAGCAGTATTTGCTCTTTATTCCTGATAACTAGTAAACAAATGCCAGAAAACAAGGGGAAGATGGAAGTGTGTCATTCCTTGAGAATTTCTCTCACCTGCTCCCCCTTCCTTGCAGCTAAAGTCTGAGGAACTTAAGTGCTATCATGACTAGGATGAAAAATTTATGGTATCAGAAAAAGTAAGACAACTCCAAAAACGCAGAAGTTATTTGCATGGGATCCGTTTCAGGCAAGCACACAAATAGGGTTCAGAAGGGCAGCTTGTACAAAACCAACTTAGAAAATAAGCAATGCAAAAGCATCTTGGAAGCTCACTTGTCTCTGTGGCCTCTTGCTTCTTCTGTATTGCCGGTTTTATGTATATTGATTGCTCTTGCAAGAGGTTTACTTGGACTTTTATTCAGTGTTGTGTTTACTTCTTACTCTTTTGTACAAGTGCAGCGGCACTTTCAAACAAGTGAAGCTCTAGAGGGTTGGAAGCAAACTGAAAGTGAGGATGGGGATGGCTGCACCAGGGTCACTCCTGGCACTGCAGCACCATTCTGTGCCTTTTGGTCCCCCTCCTCTCCTCATCTTAATCCACTTTGTGGTTTCTCCAGGGATGAACGGAGTGCTCCCAGGAGAGGAGCCAACAGCTCCAATCCCAAGACAGGTCAGGCTTTATCAGGACTTCTCTGGAGCTAACAGAAACACTCAAGGAACAGTACATGCCAGTTTCTATCAGAGTCTTTGCTAAACTGCGTTTTGATTTTTTTTTTTTGCCTTTTTATAAAGAAACGTTTTGTCAACAGCTTTCTGTAGTTGGAGGCTCTTTACTAAATAGCAGATGGACTATAATTTAGCTCCTTTGTTTTCCAAATAGTGATAGGACATCACCTATATAATCCTTTGAAACTCCTGTTCCACTGCATAAGTATTGCATTATTCTTCAGAAGGATCGTGTGTTATGAAAATTGAGAGTTGGATTTAATGAAAGCTAATTTAAACAATCTCAATAGAAGCAAATAGTGAATTAAGAGACAACCAGACAGGGGACACAGAAGAGTCTTATGCCTAGAAACACCACACACACACACAAGTTTCCTCAGTGTATCTTCACAGAGCACTGAAGATCTCTGACTTTACAGTGGCAAAACCAAACTTCATTTATCTATTTGAAAGCAATATTTTGATTTTTTAAAAAGCCTCCTAGGATAATAGGATTAAGATAAAGTTTAAGTCAAAATAATATGAAATGCTTTGTATAAATGACATATGACTGGAATAGAAGTTGGACAGGAGTGGAAGATTTATAATATTTTGGCTCAGTGACCTGGGCACAAAGTCAGCCAATACTAAAATCAAAGAAGGTTTTTCAGTCTGAATAATACAAATGTTATGAGAAAAGATTTACATTCTGAATGTTATCTAAGCAATTAATCCAGAGGGAATTATTTATAATTGCTAATTAGTTAGACAACTACAAATGATATAGAATGGATTTATATATCAGTTCTCTTCTAAAATCTGTGGGCTAATGTAATTGTGTTCCATTAGTATAAATCCCTTTACAATGAAGATTAAAATAAATGGGACTGAAACTCCTTGGCTTTTGTTTCCAGTACTGCTATAATGTATGCTTTAATCCCAAATCCACTAACAGGATGATGCTAACCAGTTGAGGGATTGACAGAGCCTGTTATCAAAGTTCATGGTCTTTTCAACTTTGGTTATTTCTATTTCTTCTAACATTTACTTCCATTATTTATTTTTTATGTACAAGAAGTGGAATCAAACTTCTACTTTGTTTGGTCTCTCCCACTCCATTACATACAACTCTAAATACAATAAATAACTCCCACTTCCCATGGATATAGAAGTTTCATTTCCATGTTGGTATTTCTTGAAGATAGAACGTTTTACCACCACCACCAACAAAACCATTATACCAGTTTATTTGGGGTCATTTTGCTTTTTTCTTCATTGGAAGATCAAAGAATTTTCAGAAAGTGGGGAGGATTCACTGCCATTAAATTCTCTCTCTCATGTATCAATGAAGACCTCTTTTCCATAACTACATAAAGATATATAAGTTTAATTTCAAGATTCACAGAGAATGATAAATGCTTCTATATATTCTTTTTGATAAACATCAGGTACCTCAGGAAAATTGACAAGTGTTAGTATGTTTATTATAATGTAGGGCAATGCAAGATCACCTTTAGCCATAGTACTTTGGTATAGGTTTTGGTATATAGGCATATGGACAATTTACACAGCAAGCAGTATGACAATGATAACACTGAAAACTAGACCCACACAAACTTTCATTATCTGTAGAAGCACAATAATGATATTTGTAAGTTCTCCTGTTGTCTTCCATACCCTTGGCCACCCTGGACTCCATCTGTAGAAACTTCCTGTCAGACTTTCCTTATTCCCTTCACCTTTTTGGTGTCTTTTACTTTGTGACAGCTGTGCCTCTCTCAGGAGTTTGCTAAGTGAGATCTAAGAATGTGCCTGGGTATTGTGAAGAAGATGAGTCAAAAGGCAATACCATCAAATACAACAGCTGATAGATCAAGCCAAGACATTTCCTATAGTATATCATATTAACATCAATTAAAAACAAAACCAGCCAACTAACCAAAACAAGAAAATCCCACAAATAAAATAAAAAAATTGTTGCAGTCAGAATAATAGCTGCAAGGTCAAGGTGCACAAGACACAAACAGAGCAAATAGACAGTGAGACGTGAATGTTAAACTATAAAAATTTCTCCGCTACTGTAGAAGAGAACCCAGCAGAGGCAAGACCTAAAGGAACTGTGTTCCTGTCTGTATTCCAGTTCTGAATGACACAGACAACACAGGAGTGAATGCTTTTGGCTAAAACATGGAAACATCAAGTCTCACAATACCTCAGACAATCAATTTATTCTACAAAACTGAAGAAAGAGCTATGCAGAATATCATACCCATGGCAGTTAATGCACTCTGCTAGCTGCCCGTGTAAAAGATTAGGGTGATAGTTCTCAGGGACAGCAACATATGGCATGTCCTGTTTAAGGACAGCTTGTAGAATTCAGCTAGCTCAGCACCACTGCAATGCCCAGAAAAGATCAAAAACCAGCAGAAGATGCTTTCAGGAAGCACTTTGCAATAGGTGACAGCACAGAGTCAACTGAACAACCTGAAATGCTGATTTATCTTGCTCATTTCCTTGCTCAAGGATCAAACAACTACACTAGGGAAATATTACCCCAGGAACAGAAAAGTTTAAATAAAACAAAGTCCTACAGTTATCTTTTGGATTTACCTTTCTTCTATTTCCACTGTTTCTACACATCATAGATATTTCCAAAATCCAGAAAATCCCTTAGTTAGGCAGGAACTAAGTAAACCTAGAAGATGAACACCTCCATCCCGGACCTCCAGAAGGCACCGAGACATGCAATGCTGCTGCAACCCTGTGCTGGGAAGGATCCATCTCCCCAAATTCACTGTAACCCCAAATGGTAAAATAAGTGACCTACATACATGTGTGGGTTACTGTCTGTAGATGTTTACACAAAATTAGCTGCATACAGGTTATCTATTCGCATCATAAAAGGGATTACTCATGAAAACAAGCTGGTTGCAACTAATGCATTGAGGTAAAGCACCAAAAGTGGGAGAGTTTTATTCCCATTGAGGCGAATTAAGCTGAGGTTGAGATTAATTAAGCAGGAAAATACAGCACACGACATCTAGCCTAATAAAGACATTTGCGTATTTAAAGAAAGTGAAACAATATCTGTTTTAATTAAGTAGGCTGCTCCTTCAGGTTAATGCATTCAGGGTAAAAATTAAATCTCTCTAGAAACGCTGGAAGAAATGGAGATTGGCTGTAGGAAATTGGCCTCCTGAAATGCGATTAATGGACTGGGATGATGAGAACTGACTTCTGCTAAACCATCAGGACTTGCTATGAAGCAGGTGCTGACACTTGGAGCAGGGGATTTTGCATTCTCCAGGCACAAAGCAACACATTCTCTGAGGCCCCCCTGCAACTCTAAACCAGTTCTCAAGCATCACCTGCGTAGAGGCTTTTCTCTAGTTGTCTCCTATGTTGATGTCAAAATACCTGACATCTAATTTGCTCCAACAGCCTAAGAGCTTCACATTTCCTCAGCTTTCTTGTACACATCAGAACAAAATGCTTATGCAACATTTCACAAGGTATCTTACCGAGAGGACGAGTATTTATTGCTGCCGTGGAGGTCAGGACTGCCCATCTGCCTGGCAGACCTTTTTCTCTCATTCAGTGCCAGTGATCAGTAGAAGCAATTAAAATTACATTCTACATTTCCGTAACTGCTGATTAAAGGTGTCAGTTTCTAATGCATTCTCTTTGTAAATGTTTTATATCCTCTGACTTACTCATGTGAGTCCAAGAGCAGTGAGAAGGAGCCTGTTGGAGGGATCACAAACTCCACTCTCAGGAGGGTTTTAAGGCAAGGATCCAAAGTTCCTTTATGCACTAGCAAAAAAAACCTAAAAGCAAGAACAGAAAGCTGCTTTTCTACGCCAAGATGTCCTCATGCAGAGCATTCCAACATCCTTCAGAAAGAGTGCCAGTCAGAAGGAAAAAGGAAAAAAGTTTTAAGCTCAGAATTCCAGGGAAAAAAGGTGACGGTAAAAGGAGGCTCCACTAAGATCAAAAGGGAATGAAATGCCTGTACTGTAGACACAAATTCATGCATTTTCCATGTTTTCAGAGAGGGAATTTGATGTCATTTCACTTTATATCTAGCATATTATGTAAATATTTTCTGCAGAAATCTGGCAATTCCATGCCTCACATATAATCTGACCAAGGAACAAAGCAGAAGTCTACCTCACCAAGAAGCACTGAAGGCATCACTGTAAGGGCACATTGATTTTTCAAGTGAAAAGAATTATGGATGTCAAAGCTTTGTAAACTGAACTTACAAATATCAACAGCTCTGCAAATTTCTACTTGAACCTTCACAGGAAAATCATAAAGCAATGTGTACCAAAGCCTAATTTATAGTGTCTAGAACAGTAAAAGTTACTATCAGGGATAAATATAAGGGCTGGATAAATCAATATGAAATCCAAGCTTATTTACTTGTGCTTGATAGAAGCACAGCTTCCTATTTTTTATTGCCTCACATTATTCAGGATGCATCTCACAATTAAAAAGATAACTGTTGTACAACAAAAATTCACAAAGCTATTAACCAATAACATAAATGAAAACTTTTACTCCCAACATTTTCCATTATAGTAATGCATTCAGTGTACAGTCAACATGCTTCAGATGCTTCATGTTTCCAGTAATTTATAACCATTACATCTTTGCTTTTTGTAAGCCAATCCACATAGTCAAAAGAAGATTACAAAAAAAAAAGTTCCTCATATAACACAGCCTAGAGCCTATGTTCTTCCCTATATCAGGCTATTTATTGCTCATGAACAGGGCAAAGATATTGATAATCTTCATACAATGAGACAGGCATTCTTCTGATAAATTTATACTAGTTTAAAACTAATCTAAAGTAGCAGTTATGTATGTTAGGACACCTAAGCATGTGATGACAACAAATATGGGAGCACAGAACAGTGCAAAAATAAAAACACAAGCAGCACTAGATACTTCTTTGTCATTTATGACGTCTCTTGTTGCACTGAAAGACATGACATAGTTTGATTTCTGACAATCCAGCTCAGCAGAAATGGCAGATTTGGAAACCCTTCTGTTCACTGGAAGGGATCCTATGTGTCAAGATATTAGTGAAAAGCAGTATGATATGAAATTAGATACATTTACAGTTTTTATATGTGCACGAATGAGACTTGCATATATTTTACTAAGAGAAAATTCTCCATTTGCTAAAGCAATACCATTACAATTAGCTATTCCTCCTAGATATGGTCTGAGCAGTCACTGTTTCTAAATTCAAGCCTAAATTGTGCTTGCCAGTCTAATTTATGACTTTGTTTTGCTTTTTTTTTTTTTTTTTTCCCCTACACAAAATTTTTTTCCCGGTGGGGGTCTCTTACTTGGTCTGAGAACCAGGTAAACAGAACAGGAACAACCACCACCACCTCCAGCATCAAGGATCTACGCACATGGATCTGCACAAAACACCACTCACACCTGTGGAGCTGACAGCCAGATGCCAGCTGTACAGAAATTTCTCTCTCTAGGTCTATCCAAGGAATTCATGTAACAAGTTCAACTGTGCTCACTGCTTGAAGACACTGATCACAATTTTTCAACTTTTTTTTTTTTTTTGATTGAAGAAAAATAAAAATTGAACTTGAAACTACTGCAGCTATTATATTGCACATTGTTTGAAAGAGAGGATGAAATAGTGATGGGAAACAGAAGGGCAGAAGTCTGGCCCACAATTGGGAAAGCAGTCCCAAAACTCTGTGTGCGCACTCTGGTTAGTGAGCTTAAAGCAGCTGTGCTGTCTGTCACCAAGTTCATCACTGAATACTGATGCCATTCTACATTTGAAAAACACATGTTCTGTGGGTGTATTTTGCAAGTTATTGTCACACTGTGATGTACTAACAGGTAGGAGGCAGCCACAGCCAAAGTCCAAGGATGCGCGTAAAGGAGGCACAGACTGCGTGCCTTTCCGAAAAAAAAGAAAAAAAAAAAGTATAAAAAATAGTTACCGGCTTCCAGCATTTTAAAAGGATCAAAGCATATAGGCATCTGAAATTGCACAGTCTAACCCTTCTCACTCTCTAGACATATTCAACCCCCAAATTATAAATGACTGAGCAAAACTTCAAAGCAAATATAACCCAACCGAGCACTAGAGATGTGGATGTGGATCTCTGCAATTATCAGTGAACAGACCTGCTGAGATCCATCTTCAAAAATCACATACTTTTTCTTCAAGTAATAAGCAAAAATATCTTTCACTGCTTTTTTTATAGGACTGCGTTTTCCAGCACTCAGCCTTTGGTGATGCAGGTTTAAATAGTTTATTTTTCCTTAATCATTATGTAATCTGTTTCAAACTGTTCTGACTAGGGGGTATACTAGGCAGTAACAAGACTCATCAACTGAGTGTCCCACTCATGATTTTTGTATTTTAATTCACCCGCGTTTCCAACAAATGGTGATGTCTGCCATAAATTATGCTAAAACAAGAATTTACATAAACTGCCACTTAGAGAACATTAGGAGTTGTCATTTAGTTGTAATTTTCAAATGCTATGTGAGGCAGAATTGTAGAACCTAGTAAGATATGCAGATTTGAAAAATGGATGATAAAGAAAATATTATTGCATACACTCACTGTGGATTTCATATTTATTCTGTCTTTCAGGCTCATTTGTATGTACGGCTAAAAAAAAAGCCACAGATACCTTCCAACTTGCAATATAACCATTTACCCTATATATTCTTTCATGTCTACTCTTTTGGCTTGTTTGATCTTTCCTACTGATGTATTTTAAAAATTCTTTACACAATAATGTATTCAAAATTGCCTGATTTGTTTTCAAATTATTCTAATTTAGTTATTCAGAAGCAGTTCATTTTTATCCTCATGTTTATCCGATACAGATTCTGATGTAGCATAAGAGACAAATGCAATCTTATAAAACACCACTAGAACACGTTTATTTTAAAGATTAAAGTGGGTGACAGCTCAATCTCTTCTAAATTGTTCATTCAGTGCAATTACACACATTTTAAACCACATTTATTTCATCTTCCACATGCATAAATTCAAAGAAACATTAATTTTTCTATTAAAAAAACCCCATGTGTTATTGGAAGACAGGAACTATCGCCCATGCTCATGAAATTAGATTGGATAGTTTTGGTTTTGGTAACTTATATTAGAACAATCAGGTTTTAATTTTGTTGTCAAGATCTAAAACGTGGATATACCTCACATGTGATAAAAAGTTTTTCTAGGATATCTATTTCAGGGGAGATGATATACAAAGATTACTTTTAAGGTCATTATTTTCCTCAAGTATTATTCCTAAAATAAGCCATAAAGCAAATTATTCCTATACTGAATAAAATATATTTGAGTTAATGATTTGTACACTTCATGAGCATATAGTGAGAACAGGAGAAATGTAAAAAACAATTCTAGATTCAGAAGTATTTTATCAGAAAAAAATTAGCAGCTCAGTCTCCAGTCTGACCGGCCAATTACAATGATTTGTTTCTAATAGCAGGATAACTTTGTTTTGGTAAAAAAGAAGCCATTAAGTTTAGTGTTGTCATTTATTCACAGTCAGATTTTGTAAGATGTTTGAACCCAAGAGTTAATTTGTTATTTTCTTCTGTATTCAGTTTTGCTCCAGCATACAGTTTATGTATGATGAATATAAATATAGCCTGATGAAACGCTCTTTAGAGCAGTTAAACAGCTTAGAGAAGGTAGATAAAAGAGGAAACAAAATTTTTAAAGTCAAAATCTAAGTATAGACCTACTTGTTTGAGTTCAGCTTCTGGAATAGGCACAGAATCCATTTGTAAGACATCTAGATGATACCAATAAAACAAATCAGAATCAACATTTTTTTTTCCAGAATGAATTCTTTCAAACCCATCTTTTTTGTTTGCAATATATATTATTTTGTTTTTTTATATATATATATATATTTTTTTTAATATATATATATATATTTTTTTTTTTTTTTAGTTCAGTGACAAGTCTTGGGGATAAGAGAAAAACGGAATACATAATTCATCATGACCTTAGTGTTTTACAGCCTCACACAATACTCTCATGAGTGAACACAGAAAGATTGTTTAGAGGAAGTTTACCCTATGTGGGATGATTATTAATCACTGTCAATCTAAAAGGATGAATAAAATGTAGTTCAGATATGTCGTTCCTAGGAATGATACAATTTTGTTGTATCGTCATGGGTGAGAGATGAAAAGTATCCTTATGATGTTACAGCTATGGGAGGCAGTACAACTACATAGTAAGAAAAAAATAGAAATAGAAAAAAACAGAAAAAATATTGTGATCTTGACTAATAATAATAAGTGAATACAGGAGCACTTTAGATGAAGTTCAGTGATACAGACTGTAGGAAGGTTTGCTAATTTTAAAGTCAGTATCCTACCTTTTTTTTTCTTCCTTCAGAAAATATCCCCAGACCTGAGGAAGCTACTACTCCTTTGTCCTTGCGAGTACTCTGTAATCTTTGTTTTATTCAGACAGAAGTTAAGGCTCCTCACATCTGGTAATGATCCTTCTGCTCTGATCAGACCTGTCAAGTCATATTGGCCAACCATTTTGAGATGTGCAATCCTGTGAGTTGATTGTTTCCCAAGTAATCTGAAGTAAGAAAAAGAGAAATATTATTATTTTAACCTGTATATTGTATAAACTGACAATAATATTGTGTCTAAATTATTTATCTATGTTTTTAATAGGAAATGTAGTACTTATCCACATAATGGAAGTGACCCAAAAATGTGCAAGGATGACTGGATCAGTCAGTCTTGAATATTTTTTAAAAATGTTCTGTCACCTAGTTGAGAACTGGTAGGTATTGACATCTCTAGAGCCAATCTGGGGCAGGAAATCCCACACCCAAAGGGTGTGCATGAGCTGAGGAAAGTGGTAACTCAAACTTCAGTACAACTAAAGCTGTATTTTATCTTCTGAGGGGAGTTTATACTTCTTTCCAAAGGATTATGAAAAACTTTTTGTATGTGTTTTTGTCCTCAACTTATTAATGCATTTTCAACAAACACAGATCAAAAAGCTCTCTCTATTCTTCTCTAATTCTTAGCATAGAACAGAATGGTCACTAGTACCTCTTCCAGTGTAAATGCATCACCTCGGGTTGTCTAGGAGGCAGATGGTACCTTTCTCTTCCCAAGTGTGTCCTGAATCCTTAATGCTGTTAGAAATCATTTGATATATCCTTCTACAAGCCATGCCGTGTAAGTGCTGTTGTCTTCACAACCAGTGGAGTTTATCAGAAGAGCACACATCAAACTCATCCAAAGCACTGCTGTCCTCTCCTCCCGTGTTTGGGGTGCCTAGGATCACATTCAGCCCAACTCTATATAATCCTGCTGCGCACTGTCTGTTTTACAGTTTTCTGTTTCATCTTTCAAATGCTCATTTGTATTTCAGTAATTTACCTCTCCCGTGACTGATCAGGGAAGAAGAACATTTTATACACATACAGTTAAACAGTGACTCAGCAGCTAACTCAATGCAGCTGAATTATATGTTGTCCATAACCTTAAATTATGCCAGCCTTAAGATAAAAGATTAAGCAGTTGACATAGCAATGAAATTAACAGTTCTTTTTCCATGAAAGACAAAATGTGTTTTGGAACAAAAGTTCAGATACTTTCAAGACCACAGGAAACAATTAATGTCTGTTCTTGACTGAAAACTCCCAAGACAAAGCAGGCTGGCAAGCACACACAATGCAGTGACTAAAATATTTTCTTTTCCTTTAAGAACCAGATGGCATTTTCGAGTTCATTCAAATCGTGAAGAGCAGAATAACTTTTATTACATATTTCTGTTTTTAAGGGGAATTGAGTGCCTCATTTTCTTTGAGAATCTAACAACTATATTCTTAGTTCCTGAAGGAATGAGGACACACTTGTTAAAACCTGTTCATCTAATTTGACACATATTTGCTAGAAGAAAATATGGTACCTTACAAGTTGCCTGCTTCAATATGATGTTAAAATACATTTAGAATATTTTTCTCTAGTGAACTGTGCTATTAATTTACACAACAGAATTTCAGACATGAAAAGATTTCCCAGGAACTGAAGTGACTGATGTTAACATTTCTCATATTTTACAGAAAAAAACAAACAAACAACAAACTTAACGACAACAACAACAAAACCTAACCCAAAACATTTGCTGGCATTCAAGTAGTCTAGTTTTGGGATTACAAAGATAAATCTCATCTGTATCAGTGTAACAGAAACAATCTTTCTTTTAAATTGTTTTCTTACAATCTATATGGATTAAACAAGCACATCTGTAAACCAATCTGTGAGTATTTCTAATCCAGTGTCTCTGTTCTACCCGTTAGTAAACAAAGTAAGCTCCTCCTGAGTCCACTGAGAGCTGAACAAGTGTAAATTGTGGACAGGATGCGACCCATACCCGCATCACCTCAGTCCAGTTTGAATTAAAGTACGTAACTGCTGTATGGAAAGATACTCTTTTGACATCTCTAGTACACAGAGCCAAAAGATTTGTCTTTTGATGGCATTAATGAGTTTCTGCCTCCTCAAATGTCATTCACTCCAGCCCCTACACTACATGCTCATGGAGCAGCAGTATAAACTGCACCCTGAACATGATCTAGATTAAAATACAAACATTTAAAAAATTGCTATTTTTTGTCTGGATCTGTTTGACAGCTTGCAGAAGGCTGGAACGGGACAGCACATATCCAAAGCCCGGCTGGTCACTGAATCCATGACACCAGAGACTAACTTGCTTTTCTGTAATTTATGGTACTACAGTGAACCACAGTCTCGCTCCCCCTAAAAGGCATGAGGGACAAGAATGCTCTTATTTAGTTACTCAAGGGAAATATTGACACTTTTAATTCATTTTCATTTCCTTTCTTGTCAATACCTTCCCTTTCTTTACTGTTGCTTTTGTGTGCATCCTCAAATCATCCTTTCAGGAAAATCACTGTAGAGACTCTTATTCTTCTCCTAACATATATATTTTTTCTTCCTTTTTCCTTACTGCCCTTGATCACAAACATCACTCTGCTTCTTAAAAAGCCCATTTTTACAAGAACTGCTGAAAGTAATTACTCTGCAGAAGCCTTCCCTTGCTCAGGCAGCCTCTCTCACTTATGAGCCAGTGCTTCATTTGACCAAATGCAGAAACAGATCTCTCCAATACAGTTATCTCTGTGACAAAGGATGTTCCCCCTCCTCACACTCCCTGATGGCACTACCAAAATTTGGAAGAACCTGCTGAGAAACCTGGCTAATTCCCAGGCCTCCAGCTTTCAGCAGGTGTTGGAAGCGCTGTGTTCCTTTCCACTGGAGCTGTCGGTGAACAGTAATCACATTAACCTCATTGCCAGACAATACTGCTAACGCTGCCTCCATCCTACAGCTCAGGGCAATGCATCTTCTTCAACGATCTTAAACATCAACTTAAGATGTAAGCCCTGCTTACATCATCTTAAATAAAATCTCCTGCTAGAAAAGAAAATAAAAAAGAACTTTGCTCATGAAGTACGGTGGCCTGTGGGAATTCTCTATAAATTAAGAGATCTTTGTTACATCAAAAAAGGTGTCGCATCAAATGGAATGTTAAAATTTGGAGAAGAAATGAGAATGATCTTGTGATGATATCCTCCCCTGCAGAGTTATCCGGCTAACTGAAAAAATTATTTAATATGTTTTTTATTTGCTTGTGCTAAATATTTTCCTTCTATTTAAACATTCAGCTGTGTGACACTGTACTAATTAGGCATCAGGGAGAGTATCTTTCTTTGTTCACTAAATTACAGTCATGATTGCTTGAATGGATAGTGCCCTGAGGAAAACACATCTCTTTTTTGTACTTATCGAAGCTTAATATTTCTGAATGTGCACACATAAAGGGATCACAAATAAAAATGCTGCTTACCACACGTTTGACCTTATCCATAGATCCAATTTCTTCTTACTCAGGTATTAAGAACAGGCATGGAAGCAGATCTGTAAAGAAAAGAATTTTAATTGACATTGTTGTCTGGAAATACTAATAAAAAATGCTGGTCTGAAAATGAATGCCAGGTGATTCTTCAAAATTTTTCTAGCAGCTACCACAGTAGTTGGAGCTTTCTTTCCTAATTTGTTTTCCTTCAAATGAAGAACCAGCTTTGGTAAATAGTACTGCAAGTGTTAACACGAAACAAAAACCGTGATACACTGTCTGTGCTTCTCGCTCTGCTGGGAAATGATTTTTATTTTGTACTAACAAAGCTAAATTCAGCAGAGTTAAAAGTTGTGTAACTATAACTAAATGCAGTTGTTGAAACCCAGTGCCAGGTTTACAGAAACACTTTCAATTTGCAACACTCTGCTACAAATCCTATTTTCATTGAGTGTGTGCTGGTAATAAAAAAAAAGATTTAGAGTTTGTAAGTGTCCAGACGGCTGGTAAAAAGATACTAAAAGATGAGTAGAAGACTATTCCTTTTTTACAGCTGGCAATGGTGAAGCAAAAGCCAGGCTAGCAGGAAAGGATTATATTACCTTTCAGGAATTACAAATATTTTCATTTCACTCTTGAATAACATTCCAGGACCAATGAATAACCACAAACCAGAAAGCCTCATGCGAAGCGTAACACAGCCACGAATGCAATGATATCTACACGAAACGGCAATTCTGGCTTCAACCTTCATTCTACAAGAACCACAATTCAGTTAAGCAAATGAAAATTCATGTAGATGAATTCTGTTATTATATTCCATCACAACAGTGGGCTAAAATTTAATTTCTGTAGCTTTTAGACCGTTATTATAGCATCCAGTATACACCTCTGGCTTTATTGCATAAGAGGGAAAAAGATGCTGTATTGTACAATCACTTATAGGAATGGCTACAGCTACATTTACATAAATGATGTACATTCTGCTGAATACATACAATATGTGAAATGTGAACATGCAATTCCTTAATGTAGTTTTTTAGAGAGCATTTAAGCTGTAAATTCTAAATTACATATGCAGGTAAGAGTCAAATAATATCTATTTAAGTAAACATGCTAACTGGACCAGGAAAAAGACATTTTGGATTAATGTAGCAACATCAAAGCATCCTTTTAATATAGACTGATTTTAAGACTAAAGCACTATTTTTAAACTATTTCACATGTGTGCCTGTGAAATATTCAAGTGACTTTTTAGCTTCCCTGAAGTATATTTTTATTGCTTCCAATAAATATTTATACCAAAATGCAAATAGTTTTTCTGACCTTCATTAAACTCAAGAACAGATACTTCAGTACAATTCTACATATTCAAATAAAAATTATTTAAAATTATTTGCACTTTATAAGAAGTTTTAACATGTTAAAGCAGAAATTTGCTATTATTGCATGTCTACCACTCCCTTGAACCAAGCTCTTCAAATCCTTGGGCAGTGCTACTATAACACAAAACTATACAATATTTTGAAAAGAAATTGGACTGTGAATAAAATTATAAAATGCTGTGAAACCATAATTCAGATGCACTTGTAATTTTAAGACTATTTTCAATTAACACATGCAGCTTCAGGAAAAAGTCTAAGTTTAACTCTTTAAAAAGTTCTAAAACTGGGAAACTGTGTCACAGTATAGTCAATTTTGATTGTATTTGTATTTTTTTTGCACATTTTACATATGTATTTGTATATTTTAAAATTAATTTATTCTTGTGAATCCTAAATCATACATTTGAAGTTCCCATACCAACAGATTTGCCACTAATCATGTTTGCACAGTACTTATTTCAGTATCACATTCGGTACTTAATCAGCTTTAGTGCATTTTTTAACCTACATGATGCTTGCAGGTACCTTAACCTTAGCTTTCAACAGAGAAGATTTCACTGCTTCTGACAGTGTCTCTTACAACATTTAGAAAGACTTTTCTTAAAATCCAAACGTTCTGAAGGCTTTCAAGTGAGTATGCCAATAGCCATTCTCCAAGCTGAGAAGTAGGACACTTAAACTCATATAGGATATATGGAACAATTACCAGGATGACAATTTTCCTAGAATAAGTCTCTGAAATAAAGAATTGTCTTTAACTAGAATTGCCAAGATTGTAGTAATATTTTTATTACTAAAGTATTGAGAGACATGTATTAAATGTCCATGGAACTATTTTCCTTGTTAATGTATTATATCCTAGTCCCACAAACCGCTTGCCCAAGCCATTTCAGGGATTAACTATGATGCCATTAATCCATAAATACTTCAAAGACAACACCTATCAGGACAAACCATGTTTTCCGTCTGTGGTGCTGCATATTTTACTTCACCTCCTCTAAATATCTAACCCACAGGTCCATTTAAGTAATAAATACTTGGAAACCACACTGCTATTTAGCTCTGTACGTCGGGCAAAAATTGCAGGATTTACTGCATCCACCTATGAGCAACCAATTAATTTACCTACCAGTGCTCACTGGGTTGATGCTTGAGCACTACTGGGCATAAATTGCTGGGATTTAGTAGCCAGAGGCTGCAGTGATGTCTGTGTTGGCTGAGATCACAAAATGTCTGGGTCACCCACACTGGGTCAGGGATATCCCCAAGGCGTTTGTTTCTTTTGAGTATGTATTTGCTAAGACGAAAGCAAAATTACAGTTTTTACCCTCCAATCACATGAAAGTCTAGTGACTGGAGGATATTAGGGACTGAACAGACTGATAAACATGCAGGGATAACACTAGGTATGAGAAACATTGACTTAGATAGACTTAGATCCTGTTTAAAGGACAGTATAAGCCTGACTGGGCTGAATTCTGAATTTCTAACAACTCATTCATGAAGTATTAAACATTCCAGCAGAGTTCCTTGATAAAACCAATTTTCATCATAATTTAAGGTATACTGGAACTACAGTGAGTAGAGAAAATATTATTTAAGAATGTATGAGTGCAATACAACTTTTAAATGTATTCTGGCATTTAAAAAAAAAGTTTAAAGTCTATAAACTACTTCAAAAATTATTAAATTTAAGTTTGGTCAAAAAGAAATAATTTAGGAGAATAAAATGGCTGTTGACAAACCACATAACATGACTATGATGGAATAAACTGGTACCCTTTAGCTGGTTGTTTTGTCAACTTCAGTCAAATGTTTTCTGCTATTTTTTGAATAAAATAAAGCAGGATAGTAGCAACATGCAACAAGTACCTCAGGGATCAGTGGGGCAGGTGCAGTGCCATTCTGGTACATGGTTGTATCTTCCATCTGTACTTCTACAGCGCAATAAAGAGGATATAGCTGCCAATAATGCTGATTTCTTATACTTATTTTCTTTTAATCAATTCATACCTAAGTATACCACAAATAAAATTTCTTTCCTAGATTGCCTTTTCACCAAAACCAAGATGCCTCTTTTTCTAAAAGGAGTGTGATTCATTTCTGAGCTTTAGAGATCTTGTTCAATTATAATGCAGACAAGGTCTATGGTGTCATACTCTAGTGATTAAAAAGGTATTTTTGGATTTTTCCTTCAATCATATTAATAGCCATAAATGTCTAAATTATTTTAATTAGAAAACTAATAATTGTACATAAACTCTTTTAAATGTCCTGCTCCTATATCCTCCTGAGGTTATTTTATAAGAATTATAGAGAAAATGAGATAGAATTGGTATGAGCGTAGTATGTAGGTCAAAACTAGAACATTTATGCCACTAAAAAAATCAAAACTCCTCAGTGCAGAAACTTCAATCTCAGTTTGGAGCATGTGTAGATTAATGGATCTCATTCAAAATCCATATAAGATCAAAATCCCAAAAATTGATTAATTCAAGCCCCTTTTGAACTCTACCCTCAATCTGAAGTTCTCAGAGGCACGTACTTCACCCAGCTCTAAGGTCCATACACATCCAGAGCACATTTGTACCACTTCACAGCTTGCTGTTTCTGTGTTATCAGGCTTGGCGTATCACAGCTTGCTAATGCTGTCTACTATCAAAGGAGATATACTCAGAGAATCTGTGCTGTCAAGCTTCAATCCTGTGCAGCTGAGATTTGGAGGATGCTAATACCACTGACAATTGAGTGGATCTATTTTAAAGCGCTCTGTTTCACGTGGGCCACAGAGACACGAATTACATCTGCTGAGCTTTACTTTAATCAACTCTGTGACAGTAAGACACATATCTGTTTAAGAACAAGGACCATAACCAAACACTTCAAAGCACCTCTGCTTTTTTTTCCCCCTCTCTCTGAAAACTAATACAACTTAAAATATGGCTTACAAACACAAACCTGATTTGTCACCTCTCCAGATTATAGGAGATCCTTTGTTCTTCTCTCAGAAAGCCTCATACACCAAAGTATAATTATGAGAAGTACTACCCATATAATCATCTATATGAAAAAAACTCAACCTGTAATAAAAAAATTTCCAGCAGAAATGTAAATTGTGAATTTAGAGAATATAGTCAAAACACTGACCTAGGATTTATTTCAATTGTCAGGTTCATGGCAATATAACTTTGATAACCAAAAACGTTTCTGTGTTATGATTTCCCAGTAAACAAAAGAATCTTAGAGAGACATACAGATCTTCAGAAAAATGTCTCTAGATTCCCTTACACTTTAATATACTATAATTACATGAAGCAAGGCTATGCAAATGCAAAGAAATTATGGTGTTTCTTTGAAATGTAACAAACTGAACATTCCATTAAAATCAAAGACTCTAAAGTCCACGACAGGTTCCAGTTTTGATCAGTATTCAACAGATAACAACTCCCCTGAGATTACAGCTCCCCCTATTTCTGCTGCACTCATTCAGGTTTGTACGTTATAATGGGATTTATTGGCTGTTAGTATTACCAAACAGAAGATAACACAATGAAAATTTTTCTGCCTGTGTAAATGATGATGATATTGCATTGTTACATCAGGTGATGTCCTGAAATCCAGCTAGAATAATCTAACTCAAAGCCTCCAGATAAACACTACTTCTGCATAGTTCTTGCTCATCAATCCAGTGACATTTTCAGCTTTGCAAAGGAAAAGAGACTTTCTTTTCTGATGTGTAATGTATAATGCCTAAACCTTGCAACTGAGGTCCGGGAACTGTTCTTCATCCAGAGAATTGTGAAGGGCTGCTCTGAACTAGATTAATCTTATATAAAATTTACTTTGTTTAGGAGGCATGACTGTAAATAAGTCAGTAAGTACACACAGAAATAACAGCCTGAAGCATATGAAAGTGTGCAAAGTCTGAAACCAGGAAATACTTTTAGTGATGCACCTGGAACGAGTGCTCCCTAGGTAGGCTGCTTCAGGATGTGGAAGTCATAGCCCAGAAAAAGAAAGAGGAAGGCAGGAAGGTCTTTTGTCTGATGCTGAAGAATCTGCTTACAGTCATAAATTTTGTATGAGAGTTTATCAAATACCTTTAACACAGATGGTGTTAGCAAAGCTCCAGCGATGAGCTGAAGAGGTCAGAAGAGTAAGGAACAGAGAGGAAGAGAAGAAGCTCAAACCACAGAATGGAATAAGAACACCCAGACATACCCCTCCTGACACGTTTTTGGGAACACAATTGTCCTTTCTCACCCAGGGTCCAATTTATCATTCTCATGTACACTTTTAAAGCTGAATATTGAATAAGACAGAATACGGCAAGAAGGGACCCAAACAAATAGCTTAGTGTCACACACACCCGCAAATACATCGACATGGGAATTACAGGTCTTCTGAAAAATCCATGGCCCTATCTCCAAAAAGGATTTGAAAAACTGAAGGGAAGCCAGCAGAAGGACATGTGAAAATTGCTATACAGATCCAATTTAAGTCCCTTAGAGAACCTTGGTTCAGTCAAGAATCTTGACTAAAAAGCCCAAACCTGTCATGCCTGCCCAAATCAATTAGATCTGATCCATGCCCTTTACCCTAAGCTGGCTCAACCTGGGGTTTCTTTAAAGATACAGACTATGCTTTAATCACGTCTGCCCCAGAATCAGAGTTCCCTGTCTGAATTAAGCGAGTTGTTCTATTAAATCCATATCACTACACATACACCTTCAGCTCCTTGATTATGGAGCATTGCTAGCTGACTTAAACCTCCTGAAAAGCACATGTAGAATAAGTTGAATTAAGCTATGTGTGTCACTAATTAAAATCATTGCAACTTGAGTGGACCTTAAGGGCAAAAATCTGTTCCTTTTAAAAAGAAACACACATAAATACTCTGGGAACACTTAAGTATAATTATTATAGCCTTCAAGATTCTGGCCTAAATATGTCAGAGAGTGGCTGCACTCCTTCTAGAAAAGTTTCTTAGCATTGTTTATTTTTATTTTCATGCAGCTATTACATGAATGCCTGGAAGGGACATTACTATTGAAGATCTGTTAATATATGCTATATAAACACTAAGATTACTTTTGTTCATCTGTTTTCTTTCAAGTCAGTTTTAATGACTGAAAAATGACAGTTTAGGGAATTCCAATTCTCTATCCACAGAACAGGCAATGCCGGGGGATTGCATTTTTGTCAGCTCTCATGTAGTTAGGAACTAGCCCAAAGCCATGAGTATTATGTGTGAGCAAAGGTCTGTAACACTTCACAAGACTGTAAAAAACTACACAGAAAACATCTTCTACCTCTTTTCGTTTTTCATCATGATGCTCCTGGGATTGTCGTTTGCTTTCTCTTCTTAGAAGATTGGCAGGAACCAGAACCCAAGCCTAGAATGTAAAAAGCACACGGGAAATTTCCGTAACTCATGCAACCGCATCTTTGAACTACCAAAGAATATAAACAACACATGTCCTGGTATCGGATACAGCATGCAAAAAAGACCTAACATGAGAGTAATGAAGAATTACTGAGGCAAGAAACTCGAACTGCTGTGTGGTCTGCTTGTAGTAGCAAACACTATTTTGTCATGCCATTGTAGGGCAATTTTGATAACATACCGATGGTACTGCTGTAACTAACAGATATTAAAAACAAGCAGTTACCACACATTTTATGGCTACACATATAAATGGATATTTTAATGGACTATTACTTTGCGGAGAGAACCGTTCAACGACCCTAGGACAAGGACGTATGTATGACTAGGCTGTTTTAATAGGACTTCACGTTATTGGGAAGTCAGATCTCGAAGGCTGTTGAAGAAAATCAGAAGCTGTAGCAGAGGTTTCCAAAAGATCCAACACAACATGAGGAGAGCAGAGGCATGGAGGTACAAGCACAGATTAATACCAGAAGTCCCAAGTGAATAAACACAAATCACAGATGATCAATTACTGGTCACTAAAGAAACGGAGACCTGATAGCAGGGTGAAACCAGTTACAGAGCATAAGTGGAGCACATATAGAGATCTGAAATACATTCTGCAGGTGCTGGTGGTTGACAGCATAGACAGAACCATCTTTTGACTGTGTGCAACAATCCAGTGAAATTAACTATTAATATGCCTTACTTCAGAACAGGGTATGAAAGACTGATTACTTTGATAGCCTGTAATACCACAACTTAAGAATTAATTATTACAAAAAGGAAACTTAAATCTTTGATTGTGTTAACGTGATACTCCACTCCTGAAGCTGGGAATTTACATGCATGAATACCGCTGTTTTCTGGTCATGTTTCAAAGACATATCTTACAAAAGTGTTAAACCATTAGGGGAAAGCAATGATTATTCTGCTGACCTTTTGAAAGCAGTTTACAGAATTGTGATCAAATCTTATAAGACTTATATATCAGCAGAGGGACTTCAGCAGATCCAAAACCCAGGGTAAATGCATTCCCAGACTCTTTGGGTTTCGTCCTGCAAAGAGGTTTAACCATGACTAAGGGGAATTTTCTAGCTATACTTTCATTTGTTTGAGAGTTGTCATTCACATGCAGGAACTCTTAAGGATGAACATATATTTTTAAAAATAAGACATAGATGAAGCCTTTTTATCTTTTAAGACTAGGAAATTCTGGCTAAATTTTTTCATTTTTTTAGAAATTCTTTTTAAAGGCACAGAATTAAGAACACTTACCCTAAAAATATGTGCTCTTATTTTAAATCAATGAACATTTTTTTTTTTTTCCGCCCCTTTGGAGGTATGTGCATGCAGTCCCCCGTTTCTTCCAGTAGAATGAAGACGTTCTCCTGCATGTCTCATCCTCACCTTAACGTCAGATGGGATCTGCCCTGCTGACTGCAGGTGCCCCACTCCCGCTGTATTGTGTTCTGACAGATTATCAGGATGGCATCTGCCACCTTTCTGCTGATCTTTGCTAATA